>NW_008824761.1:3702387-3721165 GCF_000699105.1 Pygoscelis adeliae | reverse complement strand
TGATTCTATGATTCTAGTGGACTTGGCAGTGCTAGGTTAATGGTTGGACTTGATGATCTTAAAGATCTTTTCCAACTTAAACAATTCTATGATTCTATGATTCTAAGTGCTGTTAGAGAAGAGCAGAGACTGATAGTTAAAATGTTTAATCAATTTAAAAACATATGTTATTACACTGTAACACTAAAAACCACATAATTGTAGCAGTATAGATGTGTTTAAGACCAGCGTGTGCATTCTAATCCAATTGCATACATAATGGAGATTTATACAAATTACATATATTCTGAAGCTTTTTACAAAGGCTCTGTCTAGTCCTTTTTTAGTAAGTTTTGAAATTAGTATGTGGCAAATTTTCTAAAGCTCAAAAGTTTTCAGTAAAATGTAGTGGAGGGAAAGAAAGAGTGAGGAAAAGTAATATTCTGGGAAAGACAAATAGAGGAGGATGCAGGAGGTTGTGCTCACATTGAAAGTGCATCCATGGATTGTTTTATGTTACATTGCTGCAAGAAAGTTCCATTAGGATTAGAGATTTTAGATTAGGAAAGACACGTGCCATATTACCCTCCATGAATTAAGAGAAACTGGTTGTCCATCTCTTTTTGGAACTGGCAAGCTTATATAGCTGCTTACAAACTCCTAATATTGGCACTAGAAACGCATATTACATTGATTTGCTGTAAAGCACTGCAAGGTAACACTAAACTTTTGAGTGGTCTCTGCAGTATATTTTCTTGGTGTGGGTGAATGGAACGTATACAGCGGCTGTTATAGTACATCACTAGAATTAGTTTCCTGGGATTAGCATAACGCTATTCTATGAATCCTGCTTTCCGTTTTACTGCTTCTATGTGGCTGTTTGTCTATAGAAAATCCTATCAATCACCTGGATTCATTAAAAGTATGCCTAAACAGCACAGTTCTGTATAATTTTCTTTACTATTATTTTTAAAACTGTGCATGGGAAACCAGAGTCTATGCAATTTTTTTATTCAGTATAACACTCTCCTTTGAGAGGTAGACTAGATTTACATCAAGGCTGATTATGCTAAGATATGATCAAGCTGCTAAAAAAGTATGCAAAAACATCTACACCTTTCATTAAAAAGGATCATTTTGATACAGAAAAGTTGTTTGGTCTGGGATAGCAAGGAAAATGTTTTGCAAATGCTATTCCAGAATAATGATATTCAGGCACTGCCTAACAACCCATTTCAACACAAAGGTTTGGAAACACTCTAGAGAAACCTACTTCTGTAGATACAGATTTAAAAACTGCTTTGAAGCTTTTTTCCAGCAAAGCCAGGTCTACTGGAGGGAAAGCTTGCCTTTCTCTCACCTTCCTTTCTTTCCTCTGCCCCTCATCCAAGTAATATTAGAAATGTATTTAGCTGAATACAGCTCCTATATGCAGCATTACATATGCCTTTTAGTGACTTGCACTGAAAGTTACATGGTTGCAGGAATTCAACTAATGTAAAAAAGCCTTTAAATATTCAATACATCATTTTTTTCACATTTTAATAGGTAGGGTGTTGTCCTTATGACTTTGTGGGAGAAATATTCCAAGTCCTTTTAAATGTGTGTGAGAGGGTGAAGCTGTGAGTTCACTGGATTCAATGGAATAAAATTATTAAAGGGAAGCAAAATAACATCCTGAGTGTTTCATAGGATCATAGAGTGGTTTCTTGGAATAATCTTTCTGAAAGCTTTTTAAATTTCACCGCTAGTTTTGAATTAGCTGTGTTTACCTTGGTATCGTAGTTGTTTTCCACATATCTTCCATCCCTTGCTGTCTTTCCCACTTTGCTTTTATAATTTAGACATCTGGATATGGATTTAGTCATGTTCTCCTACATATTATAAAAATAAAGGCACTAAAGATGAACAGCATGCATTTCCTCTGCATTGTGTAAATATTTAATTCTTTTGACATAACTAAAGCCTGAATAAAATTTCAACTCCATGGACAAAATTCCCCCTCAGAAAAAAAATTATTTGAAATAACTTTATTGTAGCAATGAGAACTAGAAGAGGTTGATTAAATTATGTGAATTGACCTCTGAGGATCAATATGAGGATATGAGATGCATACTCATAAATCCTCTTTTTCTCAAAGAATTAGTGGAGGAAAAATGTCTGTCAATAATGTAGTCTGAATAGAAAAGCAAAGTTTCTTCTTTTTCGTGTTTTAGTTAACTCAATATATTTTAGTTTGTTTATTATTTTTATGTGTTTAATAAAACCTTCAGTTTGTGTAAATTAGTATGTCAAGCTTGTAGTATATTGGGGTATTTTGGTTCATCTCCATTTAACCTGTAGATGGCATCACTACTACATTTACAAACAGAACTATCCAAAACAGGGGTAATACCTACTGAAAAGATGAAGTTTCTTAAAACACTTCGATACTGATCATAATAGATGAAATACATTAGAAACTGTGATTTCCCTCAGTATTTCAGTGGCTTTTAGGTCATTCTGTGCACATTTTGTGAGCCATATACTGAGACATCTTTTGGAGTAATGTCATTAGAGGAGGGACATGATGTTAGATAAATCACATAATGCTTAGTTTTCTTGACTCTTGAGTATGCTGCCCCAGTTTCTTTGCCTTTCTTATCATTCATTACTGGTATTGAGATAACATCTCTGAGGCACAGGTGCCTTTTTATGTGTTGTAAAGCATAGGAAAGAGAAGTTTCCCGCTGCCTTGCTTTTATTCTTCAGGAAGTACTGAAGTGGAGACTGAGGAAGCAATTGATGAAGGGTTTTTACCCCTTCTGTCTGTTTTCTGGGTGATCACAGCTCAGAGTCATACTCTCTTTGTGCCTCAGTTTCTGATGCTCACAAATATTTCAAGCTGAAATAATACAAACTGGCCAGTGCTTTGCACCTGAAGCTTGTTTTCCTGACTTCATAATCAAAACAACCCATTGGAATTGCAGGAAAATACATACTGGATCTTAAGGCCTGAGATCATAATTATGGTTATTGTCATGGGACAGTGTCAGAACATACTGTGAATAGTGTTGGGTGGAACTGTGGTCAGAACAGAAGTCAGTAACAGTTCTACCAGAATCCTAGCAAAATACATGGTTTCTGTCAACATCTGTAATATATAGTTTAGGGCAGAATTTGCGATCAACAGCTTTCAGACATTTCCCATATTCACTGCATTAATCTGCTTACCTTGCATGCAAGAACAGCAGCTAAAAGGGCCTGTGATAATAAAACCTATTTGACATTTCATCAGTAACTCCTGCCATGTTTTGTTGAGTTTCTATCAATCAAATGTATATAAATTCCAGGGAAATTTATTAAAATTTTAAGGAGCTCAGTGATATTGTTTTTTGCTGCTGTGATTAATAATACTGTCCTCATTGGGTCAAACATCTAGTCAACACACTATTGCAGGTATGACTGAAATTTCTTTGTAATTTTGGAAACAGTTTTATTTGACTTTGGATAAGGAGAAAATAAATGCCAGAAAGAGTATTTTGGAATACCAGTTATCCACTGATTTCCTTTGTATTTGATGCACAGGAAACAAAAATTGTATGAATTATTGTGACTTCCTTTCGCTTCCCCTTCCCCTTCCCCTTCCCCTTCCCTTCCCTTCCCTCCACTCCCCTCCCCTCCCCTCCCCTCCTAATTTTTTCCCTCTTCTCTCTCTCTCCTTTTGTTTTGTGTGGTGGTTTTTTTTTTTGTTGGTCTCCCCCCCCTTCATTCTGCAAGCTCATTCCTTCTTTGACATTTGTTGAGCACAATTATTATTGGTGAACTGAAAGGACTAACTGGTGAATCTGAGCTCCACTTCCCATTTTATTGATAGTAAAGAAAAGTTCAAATGACTATTCAGGTGCCAAAAAAAAATCTCTTTTGTTGACTATAATTTGCTAGCACAATGAATTATAAATAATGTGAGCTTGCAAATCCTGGACAAGTATTAAATGCTACTGAAGGTGAAAGGAATTTAGTGTTGTTGGAGAAAATACCCCTTTGAAATGAGGCTGAGCGAAAGATTATAAAGTGGGATGACTGTAGTTTCCGGTGGTTCACTGTTCTGCAAGAGGACATGCACTTAAATTAGGACACAACTTTATTTACTCATCTGGGAGCGATTCGGCAAAAAATATTTTTCAGATCATCACTTGTTGTTTCCTTCTTTCTACCTAGTGAATGGCTGTTAGTACCTTTTGTGACCCATCGTAACAGGTGCCTAGCTTTGCTTGGACCTCATTGGCTTTTCCTCCTGTCAGGGTTAAAACTTCAGTGAAGAAGGTAGTCACTTTGCTGTAAACATTAATACTAAGTTGCCAGATTCTCCGGTGTGAAAACAATGTTCCTTCGCTGATACACGACACTTTCAAAGAGCACGTCATCTGGTCATCTGCCACAAGTTGGCGCTAGTGACTAGCTTGGCTGGTTTCCCTTGCATGGGTTCCTATGTAAAAAGTTAACTTCCTAACACGAGTTTAAAAACTGCATCAACTCTCAGGTAAAGAAATGTGTCCATCTTCCCTAAAATTTGATGTATACAGTAGTTTTGATGAGCAACTACCAATCTTTGTTGGAGAGAGTTGGGGTTGTTCAGCCTGGAGAATAGAAGACTCTGGGGAGACCTTATTGTGCCCTTTCAATGTATAAAGGGGGCTTGTAAGACAGATGGAGAAAGACTTTTTACCAGGGCCTGTAGTGATAGAATGAGGGGCAATGATTTTAAACTGAAAGAGGGTAGGTTTAGATTAGGCATAAGGAAGAAATTTTTTACGAGGAGGATGGTGAAGTACTGGAATAGCTTACCCAGAGAAGTTGTGGATGCCCATCATTGGAAGTTTTCAACGTCAAGTTGGATGGGGCTTTGAGCACCCTGATCTAGCAAAAGATGTCCCTGTCCATGGCAGGAGGGATTGGACTAGGTGATCTTCAAAGGTCCCTTCCCATCTAAACCATTCTGTGATTCTAGGATTCTGTGATTCTGTGATTCTATCACAATTTTTTTGGCTTGCCACTGCCTTCAATAATGGCCAGTTCTGCTTCAGCGTAATTTCAACCAGCTTACAGCTTTCTTCAGTGACCTAAAACTTATGCCTTAATAATCAAATTTCTCCTTTTTATGAAACTCCAGGTAGTAATTTTTCTTTCTTTTTTTGTCATGCCAACCCATATTTAACCTGATACTAAGCTCCAGTTCTGACTCACTGGGTCCTGTACACAATTCTCATTCAGATGGACTCTCCAGCAAGAGCTTTACCTGTATCTTGTATGCATTTAAATGACGGTGACTGATGAACTGCAAGCCCTCAGTCTACTTAGGTTTTTGACTTTCAGTCTTTCCTATTCATTTAATTCAGGTACCCACAGATTTACTTATCCCACGGGTTTACCCAGCTGAAAGGGCCTTGTAGTTTTCCTGAAGGCGATTCCACTTTGTGTCTGTTACTCTACTCTTTTAAGTGCCTATATTAAAATACCTGTGACCATCTTGAGACCAATAAGTAATGTTTGAACTGCTTCCTTCATGAGTGAAGTAACATTATTTAAATTTGAATGTAATTTACTGAAAGTACATGTATTTACACTAAGGAAATAAATTTATTTCCCCAAAATAATTACCTATTACTGTCTATGTGTTTTGGGAAAATTAGAGTCTGAGAAATAAATGTTGTTTTGGATCAACTCAGGCACTCTTGAAAATGACATCAGTATAATCTAAGTGAGTTATCCACAGACCAGTTTAAACTGTAAGGGCTTTTAAGAATCTGAGCTGCAGGTTTTGCTTTATGGCAAGTTATTATACAGTAAGTGCACAACAGACAACATGATATGATTTCAAAGACTAATCTTGGCAGATCCTCAGCATTCAGATTACTTGTTCTGAATGCAACAGAACATGTAGTTTGCTATGCAATACGTTTGTTGGTGAATTGTCTTTCATTTTATTGAAAATATGCATACACACACACTCAAACACAGTTTTGAAAACAATCACATACAAAAAATGGACTGCTGCACCAACTGAATCATAGGGTAAGTTAATAAATAATAATAATAAAAAAAAAGTTGGTTCAGATGAATGAAAATAGCAGCCTTGCAAGACATAGCTCTCCTAACTTATTTTATTCTGTATATAAATGAAATGTTTTAAACATTCAGTTAGTTCTAACCATGTGTCATTATATCAGAATACAGCAGACATACCAATGTGATACACACATAGATGAACTATAGTGCATATTACAGCAATGTAGACATAACAATAGGGGTTGTATTATTGGCTGTTGTATTGAGCATAATAAAACTGCTCATTTCATTAAAATCTACACAAGACATACCTTCAAGAACATATTATGGCAGGTGTTTTAAAATTAGTCATTTTAGGGTGATACTTAATTATTACATATCTAAAATTATGAAATAACTCAGCCATCAGAACAGGTAGCCAATCAATTTTTACGTTTCTTTTTTATAGTTAAATACTTATTTTCAACTGTACATGTTATTGGAGATTTTAAAAAACAAGTTGTAAAAGCTACGGACTACTCTTTGTTAAAGTATATGGTGCTAAATAGTTGCTTTTATCTTTAGATGTTTCATACCCATAAGACATAAATGTTTTTAAACACAGAAGGTTTATTTTAAGTAATGTCAGTAGTTTTAAATGTTTTTATTAACCCGCCACCACCTATACTGTGTTAAGATAATCTTACTCGGCCAAAAATAGTTAACAGCCATATTTGATCAGGTAACAACCCAGATACTGTGTGTTACCATGACCTCAAATTTAATTCATTCTAGAGAGCATACATATCAAATAAATAATAATTCATCCAGGTTGTCAGGTGGTTTAATTAGCAGTATTCAAAACATTTATAGTTTTTAAATATCATGTCAACATAGTGCAGTTTGCACAAAGGACCTCACAAATTTTGTTTTAATTTAAAAGAATTTCCTTAGACTACTTTTAGTAATCTAAATGAAAATAACAAATTTACTTTAACTAAATGAAAATAACAAAGTCTGATACTATTTTGCAAAATTTTCTGTAAAGGATTTAGACCTCAACTACTGAACTGTGTCTCTTGAGCCACATCACTAAAAATGGGATGATGGCCCAGTTAGATAGCTTTCTTTTAATTATTTTCAAAATTTTATAACAACCTTGAAGACAATTAGAAATGTCTAACAGGATTCCACAAATCTTCTGCCTCACAACACATTCTTTTCTCAAAATAGCTTAAGATGATAACAATTACAGTGCCCTATGTACAGGTAACACATTTTCTACCCAACAGTTTTCTGAGTAATTTTAGCAGAATAATAAACACCCTCTGTACCCACCTCTTAGCCCTTGTCTTATAGTGTGGAGCCCCTCAAATTATTTTAGTGTCCAATCACAACATGTTGCTGTATTATATTTTGCATTTTAGAGCTATTCAAATCTGTCTTAATTTCATCTTGATTTTTAATTATAAAAAGCTATTTTTTTCCCATGTGTTCTATAGCAGTTTCTAACTTCTTCATCTTCAGAAAAAATATCCAATTTCAGTTTCATTGTTTAAATAAGCTGATATATAGTACCTAATGTAACATTTTCTTCTCCAGCTGCCAAAGAAGCCAGACCAGTAAAGAGATAAGATACAGGCAAGAAAATGGGATAAATGACCTGAGAGATGAGAACATATTTAAAGGATTTGGTACTTTCTTTGCTTACTTTACTTTCTAGAACATGATCAAAACCATTCTGTGAAAAAATAGGAAAACTCATTTTTCAAAGACGTTAATGGAATTTTAGAGGCAGAGTGTGCCAGAAGAAGCCATATCTTCCATTAGATCTTTATTAACTGAAAAAATAGACAAGCATTTGATTCCAATCACTTTGTCAGCCAGTGCAATGTAGTTCCTGTAGGAAACAAACAAACAAACAAACAAACAAAACCAAAAACAAAACCCACAACACCCCCCCCATTTTTTTAAATGAGAAAGTTAAGCCAGTTCTATTGTATTACTTATTCATAAGTTAACAACGGCTGTGAAACTATTCTTGTGAATGTTACAGGATCCCTGCCTTTGTATTGCCACCTCTAGATCAGAGAAACTTCCTTCCTCATGATCAGAATAATACAAAAGAAAGAAATAAGATGTGTGAGCACACTTGGAGAGCAATTGGCAACCAAGCTTTAGTGATCTGAAATGGCTAAAATATGACTGAACTTCTTTCAGATTGGGAAGTTGCAAAGCAGATGGCAAGGCAAGAAGAGTGTACAGAGCATTTGAAGAAGAGGGGTTAGAAACAAGGGCTAAGATGAAGATGGAGCTTTTTTTTTATTATTGTTAAAGTAATGTTAAGGTGTTAAAGTATGATCAAAAAAGGATGTAAAACTGAAGAACACTTGAGGTTTACTGATTAGATGGAAGAAATTACACAGTCAAAGCAACAATAGAAAACTTATAGCACCATAAGATTTAATGTTTCTGAAAGCTCAATAAAAGTAGCCCAACATTTCTCAAGGACAAATAGGCAGTATTTCAGGCACATGTAAACCACAAAGACAACCTTCTCTTTTCTAGAGACAAATTCTGAAAGTGAGTCAGTGACTTTCTGTTGACTGTGACATTCTGGAGGAAGTCCCAAAGTAAATTAAAGAACAGATTCCGCCCCCCCCCTTCCATTTTTTCCTTAAAACTTATAAATTGAAAACTTTTAACTCTGTCTGTTCAAGACATTTATCTGGAATATAAACATCTATCATTGCCAGAATATTTAAAAATGTAACTTGGATAAAATGGAAAATAGAACTAGATGATATAGATCACAGTTCTTCCAAGGTCACATTAGTAGTAAACACATTCAGGGAAATTCTGGAACTCACTCTGCAGAAACCTGAGACAGGAACATGAGGATTCAAATAGTAACTCCTGAGAAGGCCACTGTGACATGAAAATAGGAATAGGATCTCATTCCTGTTTTTTTCTCAAACAGAACTTTTGGCTTTCAGCAGAAAGCCTAATGTTTTAGGACAACAAAGCCCTTACAGCTCTTACTGATGGTCCCTTTGAAATGGTGAGAAAGCACAGATCTCATTGGCATCTTCATTTTTAAAAATGAAGTATTCATCATGCCTCTTCAGGCTCTACATGTTTTGCCAAATATTTGACTTCAAAAGCAAATATTATCTGGATATGGACTAAGTAAGAACTGCAGTATTTGGCATATAATGAAAGCTTAATGATGCATTTAAAGTGGAGAATATATCAAATATGTTTTTACTTGAATTTCTGCCTAAAAATAAAATTGTGAAATTTTCAGATATGTTTCATTTGGGTCACACTGTCTGCAAACGCATTTGACAGATTATATCCCAAGGACAAAAGTAAGCAGGTAGGAAATGACGAACAAGCCTTTTCCTTCTGATAGTGTCCATGTTTGCTGTTTTAGAAAACACCAAATCTCAACCATCTTTGTAATTAAGTCAGTCTTTTTTTCTTACTCCTCAACTAGTTCTGCTATTCTTCTGCCCTAGGGTGAGGTATATAAAGCTTATAGGTCTATACCTCAGCCAGTTATCCTTTTTGAGATAGTAGATTGAAACAAGCTAAGGATGATTCATTGGCCTCTTTTAAATGCCTAAGGGGAGATGATTTGGCTCTGTAGATACTGATCATTCTCCACAGACTATGAAAAAGCCTGGAGTGATTAGCTCAAACATACATGCCTAGTCAGATGACTGGAAACCAGGGCAGATTAATCCTACCCTTATTTGCTGGCAGCTGCCAGAAGTCTTAACATCTATATAGCTCAGCGAATAATTTCAGATAGGGAATGCATTCAATTAACTTCATCTGCCTCTCTTTTCTAATCATAAGCAGGCTTTTATGTTCTACTCTTTTTAAAAAAAGAATAATTTATAAAGTATTCCTTAGTCTGTATATACGCAATATAACTTTCCAGTGTGTAAAGCTGAGATGTCTGGGTTAATTTTCACTGGACATTAAGGTCACGCAGCAATTTTTTCTTTCCTGAATATCCCTTTCCAGGATAAGCATAAGTGTTAAAGTCAGTTTGTGATACTGACTTACTAATTTCCTCCCAAATTCAGATTTTTTTTTTCCATTCATTTTCTGGTTGTAAAGTAATTCTGCAGAATACCCTTCGAAGACAAACAAAAATAAGGAAAGCTCAGCTGAAACACATTCAGAGGCTTTAACTGTTTATGAGCGTACGGAGTATTCTGTCATTTGCACTAGAAAGAGGAAGGGAGCCATTCCATTTCAAAGAATTTGACCACTATGATTATTCTTACCATTTTGTAATCATCCAATAATTTGATTTTGTCATTATCAAGCACTAGTGCCCAAGGTAGCCTGTGTAAGTCATCTTTCAGTTAAATTTTTTGCTTTTTCTCTCTCTGTCTCATAAGTATTATGCTAGTACACTGTCTGGAGAGAGAGATATAAATATTTTATATATATATTTTATATATATATTTTATATATATATTATATATATATATTCCCCTCCCTTCTTCTTGTTTTCTCATGCTTCTCTATGTTTTATTCACTTTTGCTGCCTGTTGAAATATTAAAGAAACTCCTCCAAATAATTCCACAGGTTCGTTGAGCTCATTTTCACAAAACTGAGGTCTTTCACACCAGTTGAGAATTTGGCCACTTGCCATGTAATTTAATAGAACAATTTTGATTTATGTCTGTTTTAGATCTTGCCTCAGGTATTTTCTTGTACATAATTTTTTTAGTAGATAAATCATTTTCACTGGAGCAATAAGGCATATTTAGGAATACTATTAAGTAAATGAACTAATGCTGCACAACCTAAATTAAGAGGTCAAATAAGTGGCACTATTTAGCTTGGCAAAATATATATCTATGTCAAAATTAAATTTTGAGAATTGGGAATATTTTACACACATATATGTTACACTACTTCGGTTTCATTCATTTTTGAAGGAAAACACACATTTTATTGCCCAAAATTCTTTGTATATAATTTATCTCAAGAGTCTATTTGACTGCTTTTATTTGCTAATGAAAATTTAGTATTGAACTCTTGTGTATTTTAAGTGACTTATGTGGTTATTGTTGTCAGCATCAACTTTATTCCTGAGGGTTGATGCTGTGATATTCTGTTCCTTATTTCCTCTGGTATTTTGAGAAATGTTAAGGGAGTACTGCAAAAAGAAAGTGCAATTATTGCTCAGGAAGAAAAAGTGACTATGTAGATGGTCAATATATTTATACTGTACTGTAAGTCAGCAGTATTTGTGGGTCAAAGATCAACTCAGTGACATACCTGTACAGAATTGCTTGAAAGCCTCTGAAATTATACTTTGTTTCATTTCAGGCTTTCACCATTTGAAACACTTGAAGACTAACCACTTTGATTTATTTATTTATTTATTTATTTATTATTATTTGTACTATTACTGACAATTTCCATGGACAGAGGCAACTTTATTTCAAGTACTCAATGAGCACTTCTAGTTAACTCTAAAAGTGAGAATAAGACAAATGTAGGGCTTGAAAGGACATGAGAAACCACTCACTATTCAGCCCAATTCTGTACTGAAATGGCATCAGGTGCACTGATGTTGTCTCTGACAAGAGTCTGTCTAACTTGTTCTGAAAAGCCTCCAATGAAAGGGATTCTACAGTGTCCCTAAGAACACTGTTCCAGTGCTTTACAATACCCATGCAGCAGTGAAAATTATATTAGGAAAATGTCATCACTGAAAAGGATATAGAACATGAAAGCTCTTTCAAGGGGCAAAGTAACTTTGCCCAGTGGATACTCAATAGTTTAAGCCATAAAGTGAAAAGAAAAACAAAACAAAACAAAACAAAAACACGCCACCCTTATATGTAATATAAAAAGGAGTATACAACAAAACGTAACTCCGCAGGAGACAACTTGGCAAGGAAGACAAGATAAATATATGCAATTGTACTTCATTTGACCAGAAATAGTGAAGTCAAGTTTTTAGAACTAATTTTTCATCTGAAATATCATCCTTATAACTGCAGAGTGCTCCTTAAAAGCAGAGGCACTGATTCAGTGTTGAATCAGAGGGGAAAATATTGCCTACTAAATCACTAGTACTATTTCTTGTACCATCTAGCTTTTTCTTGGAAGTTTTCCACTTGAGCTGACCTCAACATTTCTAAGCAAATAAGAACAGTCAGGATCACAGTAAAAGCTGATGTAAGTGGAGGTCTTGTGAATAAAAATTCACAGAAACTGCTTTAATTAACTGCAATTAACTATTTTTTAATGATTACCAATATTGTATTCTGTTAACAACAAAATGTTTGGAGAGGATTGTGTTATGTCATTCACTTACTGCTGGAAGTTGTGGTAAAATTCAAAATCAGTGTAGAACAGTTTCCTTCTTACATCTTTTTTAGACAGGTATGATACTCATAATTGAAGACAATGACAGATGACTTACTAACTGGCCTGGAGATTTTGGAACAGATCCAGAAAGACTATTGTGGTATCTAAAATAAGCGAGGCTGAAATTTTGTTCCCTAAATTTAAGGAGGTCATCCAAACTATCTAAGTCATAGTGTCTTCGGAAAAAGTTAAATGTTTGGAAAAATGCCCTGAATTTGAAGATATAAAGTAGATCTCCCCATTGCTTCCATGCCTCTTGTATTTGGGACTGTAAGTGCTCCAGATTCACCAAAGGGTGTTGAAGGACATATATAATTAGAATATTTCCTGAAAAGTGGGAGCGTGGGGTTGGGGTCAAATCCTACCAAGTTCAAGAGTTGTATCTGAGCTAGAACTGAGGTCAGCTATTTCCTTGTGGTGAAATCTGATCACTATTCATAATCAGATAGATGTCAATTTCTTGCCTCGCCCTGGTGTTTTCTCTCCAGTTACATTCTACTTAGGCTTCCAATTTTCTGGAAGAAATTTACTTGTTGACTCCCATGTTAAGGAAAGTGACTATTGTTTAGAGAGGACTGGGAGTTTAACTATAGTATAATTTCTTCCTGACTAGTAGAGGTCTCTAGCAGTCTGATCTACTCAGCAGATTTGACTTAGAGGATGTCTGAATTCTGTAACTTTGCCATGCATTATAGACAGATTTTAAGAGCATATTTGCAACTCTTTGAATGATTGTTCAGACACATAATTTTTAGGAACTGTGAAGCCAAAAGTTGGAACTGCCTTCAGATGCCACTCTAGTTGGATTAAAAGGAATGGAAAGGGTCCATAGTTACTCTACAATTTAAACTGGGTGACCCAGAGTCTCTCTCTATAATTGCATACCCATGAACAATCTGTTTTCTTTTCCAGATTCTTATTAGTGCCCAAGTGATACGAAAATAACCAATCTTAGGAAATTTTGCTACTTTTTCTAATATTCATACAGCTCCTTAAACATGAAAATCATCCACAAGAACTGAATACTGATTAAAGTTGTTTCTGGGACTTACAAATCTACTCATTTTGATGAGTTATTAATGATAGTTTAACATCTAAAATATTGAATCAAACTTTTAAAATACCTTATAGGAGATGATATTTTTTGTATATCAATGTCTTTAAACCTTTTCTTAACTTTGGGATATTGAAAGTAAGTGCTGATACTGAGGAAGACTACATTTCTTGTAAAAATTTGTTACAGTGTATGCTTTGAAAGAGCATAAATATCCAGAGCATTTTTCACTTTCCTTGACATTGCACAGTTCGTATGTCTTTTCAACAGACACAGAAGTATAAATAAACATATTGTAAATTTGAATGCACTTTGGCTTGAAATGTTGTTAAATTTAAACACAAATTTCTGATCTATCACATTTTCAGTTTATATATTTGACATCCTCTGTCACTATGAAACTGATCTACTGATGTAATAATAAAGTATGGACAAAATTTACTGTAGAGTGTTAAAGGAGATTAAAATTCCCTTTTGAATCAACACAAAGACAGTTTTCAGTTTCACAATATTTAGACAAGAATACCAATATTTATTTGACGACTGTTATATAGTGCAGAGGCTACAGAGGCTGAAACATATACAAGAAAAATTGAGTCAGATTTTCTAGTTTAAAGATCAGCACCCACATTGAAGCTTTTCAATACTGGCCTTACAGTACTAGTAGGATTGCTGGACACCCACAAAGCTGTTTGGTTTAGATCTCAAACAGTAAATCTCTGTTCTTTTTTGCTTTTTGAGCAGAGTAGGCCCCAGGTCTGCCTTTCCATTCAATTTTTTCACTGTTATCTCTTCATGTGTGGAAGTCTGCTGGCTGAGATGCTTCAGACTCCAACCTCAGTTGCCATAGATATCCCCATGGCTTAACCACATGTATTCTTTCCAACAGTTTCCGTTTTTGAGTGCTCTGTTTTATAACTTGCCTGTTCAGGACCTCATGGAATAAGACAGAATCTGTTCTGCTAGGCCTGCTGACCTAGTCACACTTCGTTTAACAGGAATAGAGGAATCCAGTGTTATGAAAGTGTGCTGTGTTGCCTGCCTGCCATAGCTTTTCTGATGTCAGTAATTTCCTCCGAGAAATCCTGGCACACCTTTTTTTTCTTTGTTTATTCTGGAGAGATGGAACCGGTTTTCTAGAACAACACACAGAGTTCGTAAGATCAAAACAAATTTTACAGTATGGCCATGTATTTTTCTAACATTTTTCTTGGATTTACATCTTTCTTCTACTGATACAATTGTTCTGTTTACTGATACTGAGTCCATTAAGAATGAACTGTACTTACCAAAGTGTGACAATATGGTTATGATGTTTATGTTTCCCCCTTTTTCACATATGGCGGCTGTGTATCAAAAAAGTTTTCACAAGATCAGTCCTATGACGTATGTGGTTTCTCCTCTACTTTTCAACTTTCTGACTATGAATATAGTTTTGGCAGCTTTAAATTTAATAAATGCTATTTCATATTTATTATGCATTGATAGTAAAGTTGATATTGGAAAAGACTCAACAGAATGAATTTTCTCTCTGGATATCATACTAGAAATGAAGATAATTTCAAAGAAATGAGAAAAGATGCAATTTTCCTTCGATGCCCCAACATTTATTTCAATAACAATATTTCATTTGTTGTTGGACTCTCACAGTTAGTCCTTGAAAAAATAAATTATTCAGTTCATAGTATCCTCTCCTTGTTGTTGAGATATTCTCATTTCAATTTCCATTTTTATCCTGTCAATTTAGATCTATTTTCTTGAAAACCAAGTCATAATCTGGTTTGTACTGCTTAGCTTATTTTTACCTATACTAGCCATATTTTAAAGAATTTCTATTCTAATTTCATTTGATAATTTTATCTGGACTTCAGGTTATGGATTACTTGGATTATTCCCTCTGAGGATGAGCAATTATTCATTGCAATGTAAATTCAAATGCATGGGGTTTGTGCCTTCTATATCCCATTGAAGATGAAATATCTTACAAAGCCTGGAGGAAAGCAGGCCAGGCCAATGAGATTTCAGGGTTCCTTTTATTTTTTTTCCCTCATTAAGACAGGACAAGTGAGGTTTAAAGTCTGTAGAGGCCATTCTTTTGTTTCAGAGTATTGTAAGATTTCTTGGATATGCTCATATAGCATAAATTATTTGTCTTTACTTTTTTTTGAGACTTGTGGAAGGGTGGCTAATACAGCAGGGGCACGATCTAGTGCCTCTGAGCAACCCATGTTTTTGAAGCAGTAAAGAAGTGCCTCTGAGCAGCCCATGTTTTTGAGCAGTAAAGGAATGCGCTAATAAAGACGCTGAGCAACCCATGCTTTTGAGTAGTAAAGGAATGCGCTGATAAAGACTGTTGACGACCTTGACTGCCTCTCACTGAAGGAACATCGCCAGCGGATAAACAACAGATGCGGAACAACAACCGGGATGGGGAGGAGGCGGGGGTCAGTGTGGCCGTCAGCCTCCAATGAGGAAGGAGTTGGGGGCGCGTGAACAGTTGTTATGAAGCGCGTGAACAGTTGTTATGAAGCACGCTCCGAGCGTGTGAACGACTGTGGTTAGCCAATTGTAAGTTGTTATGAAGTGCATGTCCGAGTGCGTGAACAACTGCAGTTAACCAATTGTGGGTTGTTATGAAGCATGTGCCCGTGGCACATAACTATATAAACCCTGTTGTAAGTCTAAATAAAGGAGGATGACCATACCCATATTGGGATCTATCATTACTCCGGATTCGCGACTCCCGCTCCGCCGCCGGCAAAGATCCGGGAAAACTCCGACAGAGACTATTTAAAAATTAGGTTCCTGTACCTTGAACTGTGATTTACGCTGCCAAGGTAATGCACCAAAAATACTTTTATGATCAAAGCAGAAAGAACACCTCATAAAGCTTTTAGAAAGAACAATGTAGGAACAAAATGTCTTCCTATCTTACTAGGGAAAGTAGGTGCCTCTGCAAGAGTTTTTAGGTAAGATTAATACTGAGCAGGAAGCTGAAGACCATGTGAGGATTTAGGACTTTACACCTGACAGCTCAGGATTGATGGAGGGATGGAAGACGTTCTTGCATCCCTTTCAACCACAAGGACCATGCAGGTCATATGTCTTGCTGTGTGTCTGATGTAATCTGGAAATAATGGATCTCTCCATGGAAGAAGGAAAGGAAGATATTCATGACATCTTGAGGCCTCTTGTCACCAAAAAAAAGGTACACAATTAACTTAGGAGAGGACTCTGAGAAGACTGAAGGATGTGTGTTCTTTTTCTATCTATCCCTTGCTTGTGTGTCCACTTTTTTCTCCACCTTTCCTCTGAAAGTACCAGAGCACACTCAGCTATTTCCCACTAGCAAAGATGTAGTACATTCAGGTACATGTGCCCATACCATTTTTCCCTTTCATTTTGTATCTTTCCCCTCCCATAAGCACTTGTACTTTCATTAGTCTTCACTGGGCTTCCCCTTCTTTTCTCTCATCCACCCATGCCATGTTCATCTTGCCAGAAAAGGAAGAGGAGGGGTTCTCCATGAAAAGGAAGTGGCACACTTCTCAGCAAGAGTTATAAGATCGTATAAAATGTCATGTTGCTATAACTTGAGTCTGTATAGACAGCTGTGATCCATCTAGATCAAACCAAATTAATTCAGAATTGGAATGTTTTTGGTAATTAATTTCTGATTTAGGACCCTCTCCACCTGAAAGATAAGAATATTTAATCATTCATTCTCCTTTCTGTTTATTAGGTGTTTCACAAGATAGATATTCATCAGATCATGTATCTGAGGAGTGTTTTACTCTAGTCTCATCTTTTTGATTCCTCCAAGTGTATATGGTTGGAAGAGTACTGTGTCAGTGAACATGATCCTGACCATACTTGTCAATTTTCATCATAGAATTTATCAGGGCTATAAATTCAGATTCTCTACCTGAGCCCTTTCACTGTCAGGGACAGTAGGGTTGGTTTTAAGAAAGTTTTAGTACCTTAGTTTGTGTTCTGTCTAGGACTCTAAAATGTAGGAGAATTGACACTTTTAGAATGTGATTCCTCTGATAAAATACAGATATCTAATCTAGGATGAAATAACTGCTCTCCTAAAGTTGCTCCTTGTGTTCCCATTGACCATAAAAAGAACTGAAGGTGACTAGTTCAAGTGTAGATATTTGTCTTGTAAACATTCTCATCCAGCCAAATGAATTCACAGTAGTGGAGACTGTCTACATTTGGGAAAGTGATATAGTTTTTGTACTGTCAAATGCCATTTGACTCCCACAGGCACGTGAAATCAGTAGGCATTTCCACTTTGGAGTGCTATGGCTCTTGGATTATTTCTTTACTAAAATAATTCAAAAATTGTAGCAGAAATTTCAGGACTATAGATGGGAAACCCATGTCTGTCTGTGCCAAAAACAATTGTTAATTGTGAGGAATGAAACCAGTCACCTTCCTGCTCTATGCCTTTCCATCTCCATGAATCTTGCATTTATTTCAGCACTGACTCATCCCTTCCTGACTACAATACAGTCCAGCCTCAATGTGATGGCCAGAGAACTTTAAAACAGCAGCAAGCTTAAAATAAACAAAGAAGTACTTCTTCACCCAACACATAATTAAACTGTCAGATTTATTACCACAGAATGCTGTGGAGGCCAAAAATATAAATGGGTTCAAACCCATAAATATTTTTTAAAATATTTAAAGGTGTTCAAGCAAAGATTAGACACATTCACAGAAGAAAAGTTCTTTAAAGGCTATTAGGCATAGTGATGTGGACATTATGCTCATGACATGGACAAGTTGCAGCTCAGAAATCCCAGAGCTGTAGTTTGTCAAAAGTTGGGAGAACTATCAATTACACTTGCCTTTTTTTTTTTTTTTTTTACTTTATTTTTGCCCTGGCTATTGTTTCTACTCAATTTCTCAGGAGAGTGTTTCACCTGAGAATATTGTCAAACTCAAAGCCTTCCCCAAATGAGGGTGACATGAAAGCGAGATCCATGTAAATCCAGGTGTAATAAATGGGAAGAAAAGGAAAGAGAAAAGAGGCAAGATGAGGTCAGAAGTTCAAAAACCATCAGGGACTTGAAGCAGAGCACTCTGATAGCTCAAATGGTATTGAAAGGCATTTAACGGACAATACAATCATCAGGCACAGACAGCACAGGGTTACAAAGGGAAAGTCCTGTTTAACTAATTTGATCTCCTTCTATGATGAGGTCACCCGCCTAGTGGATGATGGGACAGGAAGGTGGTGGATGTAGTTTTCCGGGATTTTGGTACGGCTTTCGATACTGTCCCTCACAGCATCCTTC
>NW_008824761.1:3700215-3701336 GCF_000699105.1 Pygoscelis adeliae | reverse complement strand
CTATTCTATTCTATTCTATTCTATTCTATTCTATTCTATTCTATTCTATATGGCTCCATAGAGATGTGCCAGGTGCCATGAATGCTCTGCTTGGGGGCATGAGAACACCTTTTTCAGGAAATGGACCTCAAAGTTCCGTTCTGTCCTCTGTTGCTTTTGATGGCCAGCTTGGCCACAGTCAGAAGAAGACTAATGAGAAATTCTCTTAGCTTTGTGAGGTCCCAGATAAGAATTGTATAAGCAAAAATATAAAAGGAAAAGTAGCAGAATCTGGAGGAGCCGGAGAAAAGTCTGGGACCTGACATACTCAGCAGATATGTGAAACAAGATTTCCTTTGTGGCCTAGAAATCATATGTGCAGATGACCTCTTCAGGTGCATGTGTGCCCAGAATTTTGTGAAAAAACTTCCAGATTCTCTTGTGATAAAGGCTGATTTTATTAGTATCACCACCAGCTTTTGGTAATGCCTGGGTGGGATGGACTGAGTATATGAAGCAGTGGTGCTTAGTAGCAATTTTTAATTTGTGATTTGGAAGTGGAGAACTTAGATGTTGTTTAAAAGAAGGAGTGTCCTGAAGGCAACCTGAGTCATTCCTGGGACAAATCTCAAAAGGTGGACACTAGAAAATAGGGGGAAGAAGAGGAAAAGGACGGTTCTTCCCTGGGATTTGAAGTACAACAGTCTTATGGGAAATAATGCTCTTTATAAACTTTAATGTAAAACTGTTTAATGCATACCAAAGTGCTTATGGTCATATCAGGGCTCTTGGAAGTAGGAGAGGGCAGTATGGACCAACATATTTCAGGCTAAGTTACCTGTACCGTGCATAAGTCTCTGCAGGACCTGAGGGTTGTGACCTGACTGCTATAGTAAAACAGGCTCTTCCTCTTCCAGTCAGTAACCAAGGCCACCTGCAAACTACTATTCTGAAGATTCAGAATTCAATCCAGTTGGCGGCCGGTCACGAACGGTGTTCCCCAGGGCTCAGTTTTGGGGCCAGTTCTGTTCAATATCTTTATCAATGATCTGGATGGGGGGATGGAGTGCACCCTCAGTAAGTTTGCAGACGACACCAAGTTGGGCGGGAGTGTTGATCTGCTCGAGGGCAGGAAGGCCCTG
>NW_008824761.1:3695428-3699864 GCF_000699105.1 Pygoscelis adeliae | reverse complement strand
CGTGTCCAGAGAAGGGCAAGGAGGCTGGTGAGGGGTCTGGAGAACAAGTCTTATGAGGAGTGGCTGAGGGAGCTGGGGTTGTTTAGCCTGGAGAAAAGGAGGCTGAGGGGAGACCTCATCGCTCTCTACAACTACCTGAAAGGAGGCTGTAGTGAGGTGGGTGTTGGTCTCTTCTCCCAAGTAACTGGTGAAAGGACGAGAGGAAATGGCCTCAAGTTGTGCCAGGGGATGTTTAGATTGGATGTGAGGAAAAACTTCTTTACTGAAAGAGTAGTTAAACATTGGAACAGGCTGCCCATGGAAGTGGTTGAGTCACCATCCCTGGAAGTATTTAAAAGACGTGTAGATGAGGTGCTTAGGGACATGGTTTAGTAGGCATGGTGGTGTTGGGTTGACGGTTGGACTCGATGATCTTGGAGGTCTCTTCCAACCTTAATGATTCTATGATTCTATGATTTACAGATTTTTTACTCTAGAGTTTGGGTTGCCTTGGGAAATGCTTTTGTGTCCTGTCATTTAGTCCACCTGGCTGAAAGAGAAGGATGAGTGACAGAAAGCTAGATACCAAGAGCAGTGGGTCTGTACCATAAGCAGATGGTACGCTGGGCAAAACATAGAGACAAGGATCTGCCTCGTCACCTGTTTACAGATGTTAGGCCAAGGATCTAGACATAAGAATTAGGAGAAACTTAAAATGGGAAGGAAGATTCTGAAAAAAAATGGATACAGGTGCCTATCATCTGGGTGGGATATGAAAAGAAGGTGGTTCAGTAGTAGAAGCAGACTTCCAGAGGACATTTTATGTCTAATATAAGGGGAGGAGAATGTAATTTTATGTTGTCATAGTTCTGTCTTTCCAAACTGAATTTTGTGACCTAATCCTAAAGCTATAAAATGATTAGGTTGGTCTGAGTGGTCTACTCATCCAATACATTTTGTTGGTCTTAGCTTCCTGCTCTCTAATTTTTGCTGACTGTTACCATGGCAAAGATAAAAATTGTCAAAGCTGGAAAGTGTCTATTAACTTAATTTATATGGTAGTGCAAAAATTTCTTATAGATTCCTAGTTTGCCACCTTCACAGAAAAGCATAGCAGTACTATTGGCAAAAGGCTTTGCATTTTTTATATTATGTGAAAAATGTTCTCCTCTCCAAGTACTGGAAGACCTAATAGTGTAAATGTTGCCAAATGCTACTGGAGAAGGAAGTAGAGCAAATATAATTTTCCACAAGGGTAATGAGACCTGATTAACAAAGTTGCAAAGCTGCCACTAGCAAAGCCAAAAGAAAAAAATATGGAGAAACTGATTTAGTGCCAGTGTTCCTACCTGCTGTTGACTGGGTTAGACTATGGTCTTGTCATTGACTTCTGTGCCATAATTTAATTACAGAAGTTCATTCTTTCTGGATAGTGCCATCCTTGGAGCAACATACTAATACATCATCGGCTGTTGATGATCACTAATGATGAATCAAAATAATATATCATTAGCTCTGTCACACAGGTGGCTTTGCAGATTAATTTCATCAGAGCAAAGACCTGTGATGAAGATGCATTACTCAAAGGATAATTTTGATAAGAACGGGTCTTACATCATTTTACATTCAAATGTTATTTAATTTATCTAAAGCTTAATTAGTATACCTTCAAACAATATAACTGACTGACCAAAGCAAGCATGTTCCCAGAAAATCTGGACAAACATGTAATACATTAGGGCTAGACTATATAGTTAAGATGAAAAATGGTCTTAAACCACGGAGAAGCTATAACTATGAAAGTAGTGAAACGCAAGGTTTCTTACAAGTACTACATCATCAAAGAAAAGGTGTTAGAACTATGCAGAAACAGTGCAAAAATATTAAATCAAACTTGACTTTCATTAACTGAAAATACAAAAGAAGGCAAAAACCTGTCATATATATAAAAAAATTGCAGTAAAATAGAATATTTACCACTAAAATTTCCTTTAAATATTGTAACTCAAATAGCTGTGATTGCCTGAGGAAATTTCAGAAAAGTACAGAAAACTACTTGCTTTTTTAAACCTTTTCTTCACCCTTCCTATATATCTTATGAAAGAATAGAATTTTAAATTTTAGAGAAACATATTATTTTATAGGTTCATTTTCTATTAGTTTCTTCTTCCATGCATCCGTCCTTTGATCTTCATCAAGAGGGACTCATTAACTTTCATCTCCTCAGTAAAAATGCGTCTTTTCCACACAGGTGTTAGTTTTTCTGACTCCATTGACATGGTACAAAACATCCATGGTACCTCCACATCGTAATGTTGTGTGCAGTTCTGGTCATCCCCTCTTCAAAGACAAAACTAGAAAAAAAGATGGCAAAAGGTCAGCTTTATGATAACTTCTATATGGGGAGAAACTTAAGAGGCTGGGATTTGGAACACAATATTTATAAAGAAATAAACCTCTAGAAAGGAAGGAATGTTTGAAAAGCTACACCAGAAATAAAATTGTCTACTATTTTTCCCCAAAGAAGAAGAGAAGACATGCAATAAAATTCTCAAGCATTATGTTTCTGTTCTGGTTTCGGCAGGGATAGAGTTAATTTCCTTCCTAGTAGCTGGTACAGTGCTGTGTTTTGGATTTAGGAGGAGAACAAAGTTGATAACGCACCAAAGTTTTAGTTGTTGCTAGGTAATGCTTACACTAGCCAAGGACTTTTTAGTTTTCCATGCTCTACCAACTGAGAAGGCTGGAGGTGCACAAGAAGCTGGGAGGGGGCACAGCCAAACTGGCCAAAGGGATATTCCATACCATGTGACGTCATGCTCAGTACATAAACTGGGGAAAGCTGGCTTGGGGGGCCGCTGCTCGGGGACTGGCTGGGCATCAGTTGGCGGGTGGTGAGCAATTGCAATGTGCATCACTTGCTTTGTGTATTATTATTATTGTTGTTGTTGTTGTTGTTATTATTTTATTTCAATTATTAAACTGTTTTTATCTCAACCCACGAGTTTTTCTCACTTGTGCTCTTCCAGTTCTCTCCCCCATCCCACCGTGGGGAGGGGAGAAGAGTGATGGAGCGTCTGTGTGGTATTCAGTTGCCGACTGAGGTTAAACCACAACAGTTTCAAACAAAGAGAAAGAAGTATACTTTTCCTTACAGCATAGTTGAGTCATGGAACTGAACTCCACACCACCACTGTGGAGACCTAAAGCATAAATTGGTTCACAAAAGACTTAAAACAAATTGAAACTGCATTCAGATTTTGGCCCAGGAAGTCTATAATCTACTGGGGTTTTTTTGAAGCAAGAATTTATTCTATCCATACTTAACTTCTGCCCTTAAGTATCTGCTACATTAATGTTGCTCAACAGAGGCTGCTGGACTTTTGGTCAGACCTAGCAGTGACATTCTTAAATAGCACAAGATTTCTGAGTGATCAGCCTTTGCCTTACACTGGCACTTCAGGAATCAGGCAACAAGTGCCTAGGATCAAGTCCAAGAACAAGCAGATTCTGTTTTACCTAGTCCCATTAATAGATATCAGGACACAAATTGTCAGGAGCTGATCTCAGCGTTTGTCTATGCTTTGTCATTAATTCTGTGTTATTTCATTGGCATGATTTCTGTGGTGCATTATGGTATGCTTGCTGTAGTAACCATTTACATGGCTTCATGAACACCCAAGAACTGAATTCAGTGTTATGTGAGCTATTGAAAATAGATTGAAAAATTGTCTTTAGACTGAGAAAGTAAGAACATCCTATGTGGGTTAATGATTTCTCTGTAATAAAAAGGCCTTTGTGAGGAATTTTTCTTTTAGGTAAATAGCTATCAGTATTTTTTAAAATTCATTAGGTATGTGTAAATTCTGCAGATATCAGAGATGATATAAAAAATTTTATTTTCTCTAAAACCTTCATACAGAAGAACAAAATTCTATTACAGTACAATAAAATGACTGAAAAAATGACATCATGGGATTCCTTTTCTCATCTTTCAGTGGCTGAAGATTCAACTTAGTCACTTCTCAAACAAGAAACTGTCTTTCTGCTACTGCCAGCTCTCATGATCTGACACAGAATGTACTTTCTTCCACAGAGAAGGGTCAGAGAGCCACTAATACAAACCCACATTCAGATTATGACCTGAGTGACATGAATTCAGCTATTCTCATTTTTCCAGTGTCTTTCCTGAAGTGTCTGTTTGGTCCTAAAAAAAGTTAAGGTCACTTCCCTCCTCTCTTCCCCCTCCCTTACTAAATTCGGTATCTAGGCTGGGTTACATGAGTTTACAAATGAATACATGGAAGAAACAGCTCTTTGAAATGAAGGTGTCATTTACAGTCACTCTTTTTCAGGGAGAACCAAACCTGAAAAAAAGAAATACTGCAGAAGGAGCTGTATAGTTGGGGGGCTAAAAATTTAATGGTTTTGCTGGTGGTTTTGTTTGGGTTTTTTTG
>NW_008824761.1:3693872-3695169 GCF_000699105.1 Pygoscelis adeliae | reverse complement strand
TTTTTTGTTTTTTGTTTTTTGTATTTAAACATCCAAATTAGTCTTTCTGTAAAAGTTCCAGTCCTTTGGCAAAGTCAGAGTTTGAAACAGCTCATATATAATCCAGAAATCAGTTAAAAGTCTTAATATATGATAATTGATGCCAATAATGATAACATCTAACAAGAAAAAACTTGAATTGTGATCACTGAGAGTAAAAATTCAAAACCTGATTTTTTTAGCATCGGCTGACATATAATTAAAGAAAAATAAATAGAATTCACATCTGATGCATACAAGTGCACTGATAAAGAAGCTGTAGCAGCAGAGAAAGAAACGCACATCACTGGTCTAATCTCACCTGCATCTCCTGAAGTTTAACCTAATTGTGCCTAATTAGTCTAACCTAAGTATGTATGTTTCTTCTGCAATGAATGACAAGTATTCATTTCAGGAAGCCATTACTCCTGCCGTAAGACAAGTAGTATAACTGATTCTTTGAAGACTGGAACATCTGTTAATACGGAAAAAACTAGGCTACCAGTCTAGACAAGTAAACTAGTTTTTTTCATGGCTAAAATTAGGTAAAACAGATCATGCTGCTGGGTAGTAATCTGTTCCACACTGTTGATACCTAACTGTAGAGGTCTAAAGGAAGGTGTCTGTAAGGAGCTAAATGCCAAAACCCAGGAGATCCTGTCAATATAGGAAATATAACTGAGAGAGAAGTCATCTGGCTAAACATAGATGTCTCTTTTTAGAGTGAAGTGAGTAGCTCTTCAGAATTCTAGTAGGTTCATTGATCAGAGGCTCCTTTTCAAGCCCAAAAATGGGAGCTTAGAGCTCTAGGTTACATGCAAACACCTATACATAGACATCTATTTTAAGCTGTCTGCAATCTGAGTTAAATCTTACTTGTGGGGCCGATTCAGTTGTTGAAATGCAGGCATCTACTGCCATGGGAGACATTACAAGGTATCCAAGTCATCCACATCAGTCTATCATATACAGAACAGGACCTAAAGGAGGTCCTTGCCCTTCTGGAGCAACAGCTCCAGAATGTGAGCAATAGCTCCAGTAAGTGAGAATGACAGATAATTTCATCTCAAAAGAAACGGTACAAATTATGAGAAGGATGGCACTATTATCACCTGTTTCTGATTTTTCAGTGTGAGATATCTTAGAGACACAAGGCCTGTTTTCATGAAATCTAGATAAAGCATGTTGACTGTAAACTGCAGACTGACATCTGAAAAATGGTAAACCAAACAATTTTAATCATGTATTTACCTCTCCCTTATTCAAATACATCTTTTTT
>NW_008824761.1:3685911-3693813 GCF_000699105.1 Pygoscelis adeliae | reverse complement strand
TGCATTCTGAGTGAAAAATATAAATACAAAATGAACTGCATTAAAATGATATTCAATCCTTGCTGGAGATTTGAGAGTCTAAAAAAGTAGAAAATTCTGATATTAAATTAAGGCTTCCTGAGTCTTGAGAACAGCTTTCCAAACATTTTCAGCTGGAATGCATTGGTATGATTATAGGTTAGGAAAAGTCTTCCTGACTGGAGATCAGTAACCAGCTCTAGTATATGACTTCAGCTAAACTAAATAAAATAAAAATGGATATTGCAGAGCAATTTGGAATAATCTCAAGGAGCATTACCCATGAGATAAAACCACACTTGTGTTAAAAAATATTAACATGTACTGTACATGTATCAAAGTTCCTCTTTTGTCAGGCAATTGACTTTTTTGGAGTAAAAGAAAAATTAACTTCTTTGTCCATTTCTTCCCTTCATTTTGTAGAAGGGAAGGTTTTATATCTTTATCTCTAATGACTGCATAAGATTAGAAAAAGCCTTCATGCCTGAAAGCAAATTTTATTGAGTCTCAGCAGACACTTTTTGAGTGGTTCCTTTCCATCTTGTAGCATATTCTCAAAGATTTTGTGATGAAATCTAATATCCTGTTTGACATAGGAAACAAACAATGGTTGAAAATGTATTTATAAAAGAGTTACCACTACAATATACCTCGAAGTCAATAAAAAGCACCAAATAACGTTAGGCATTTACCTGCTTGCTTTTTAGGAAGATCAAAATCTATTTGAACTTCTTTCCAAGGTAGATGGTTCTCCTTGCAGAAAGACTTGGGAGGTTACAGAGAAGAAAAAAGTCTGGGACTCAGTGAATTTGAACAAGAGCTCTGTCTACCATTCACAACTGATAATTAACATATATTCCATATAATTCTTAGAGGATACATTTTTCATTAGTGCCACCACTGATGGTCCCACCCTTCCTTCTGATTTCCTGGCACCTTGGCTCCAAAGCATTCCGTGCTCTTTTTGAGTTAAGAAGGGTTTCCATAGCATTGACACAGTCAGAATGAAAGCAGATTTTTTTGCAAGCTGTAATAAAGGTCTAAAATACACTCTGCTTTCCCATGGCTTGCATTTGATACTCTGTGTTCCCAAACAAACAACTCAGAACTATTTTAAGCAATATGTAGAAATGGGAAGTTAAACCTCTTGCTGGGTATTGCAAAGGGGGCACGTCTTCAGAAGTATCTAATAGAAAGCAGTTTGATTCTGAATATTTTAACATCACCGTGGTATATGAGCATCATAACCTAGCAATGCACAGTCTCCTTCATCTTTAAGAATACTGAAAGGAATGAAACCATCTGTGGTAGGAGGTCATCAGCAAAATCTTGCCACATTATAGACATCTGCAGTGCAGACACCTATACCTGAACAAGGGGTTTAGAATTCCCTTAAAGGCAGAGACACTTGCAGCGCAGAGTAAATTTCATCCTAACATACTCTTAATAACTGATTAAATAAAAAAAAAAGTTATCCCCTTTTTTTCAGGTGAGTGTCTAATGGCATACTAACATACCTATCTAAGTCTTAGTGTGCTGGTATAGTCTCTGCACAGTACTTTCCCATCCCACGCAAGGCATGCTGCTTCAGCTTTTGGTTTATTTTTAAAAAACAGAAATTCTTCTAGCTATGACCAAGTCTGAATATGGTATTCACATCTTGGTGGTGTTCTGATTATAGAATATAGCTCTGAATAGACTTCTGACCTAATTAAATGGTGGGAACAGAAGTCCTTGAGGAACATCCTACAACAGAAGACTCTATAGAGTTAAACTATGGAGAATGTTGTTAGACTAAACAACATTCTCATTAAATCTTAATGAGAAGGATTGTCTCATTTGTGGATGTCAAACTTATAGTAACTGTTTAAGTCACTTGAAACAAATAATCCTTTAACATATAGATGTTGTTCATTGAAGTGGGCTGATTTCTTAGTATAACCCAACATGAAATATTCGCCATTTGGAGAATTTTGCTTATGCTGGAACTAGGCTCTGTGGGATCCTACTGTAACTGTGACAATGTTGATTTTTTCCTAATATTGATTAAAAAGATGATTTAGGATATTTTCAGCAAAGGGAAATGAAAAGAGCAGAGACATTAGATTCTTCATAAATCAAGATTAATCATGCAATACATTTCAATTAAAATACAACAAATTTTCAGTATTTTAAGCTTCACTGTGCAGGATGAGGGTACATGGGTTCTTAAGGGGTTTTGTTTGTTTGTTTGTTTCTTTTTGAATTAATTGAGTATGTGGCACTGTGCTTCTGAATATATTTCTAATGTGATTGCATTTTTTTCCTTACTAAATTGATCAATGGAAATGCCACAGAGTTATATTTTAATTTTCCTGTCTGATTATTTATTTTAATGGCAAAACATTATTCAGATAGAGTCAGAAGTACTAGGTGTTACGGAAATGACTGTGGTCTTATATTTTTGGAGATACCTGACACTTAGCTTTTATAGCTGCTATGACTGCATCAGTAATGCACACAGGAATAATTGTTAACTGTCAAGAACACAATGTATTTCTAATCATATTCCATCAATGACATGTGTTTTACATTGTTAAATCATTTTGGCTGAAAAACAGAGGCTCAGAATGGAGTATAAAAAGCCCGTTCTTCCAGTTTCTTTGCATTATTCATAAATGCAGTACCTTGTCAGCACTTAGAGTGTAATCAAAACATAAATGATGTATGAATATTTTGTGTTCAAACTGCATGTAGGATGTTCCTAAGTTACACAATACATTGCATTGTCTTTTTTATAGTTGGTATAAAATTTTAACTATGTGTGTCATAAGCTCTGTAAAAGCAAGACTGTCTACTGTTTCCTTTTTGTTCTCTGACTCAAAAGGATGAGTTGAAATTAAAAAAAAAAAAACCACAAAAAATCCTCAAAAAAAAAATCAACAAGCTGTTTTTATCCTTTACCATTGTATCTCATTCACACTCATTATGCTGTTGCATGGTATAACTTGATATCATTTTCAAACTAACTCTCTTGAGCACTGTTTTGAGTGTTTCAGAGATAAATAACATCATGAATAAATACAAAAATGCCATGACAGCCTTTTCTTTTTATGCAGTGAAGAAAAAGATTATGAAACACGACTTCTGGATTCTAACAGCTTGGAGTCTCTGACTATGTATTGAAGGCTGAAGAAGAAAGAAGTCTAGATTCTGGAGAAATTGGGAAGTAGCAAAGATAAAACAAAATTTAATATCCTGTAATTCTACAACAAGAAAAAGAAGAAAAAAAAGGGATGCAATGATTTACAATTGAAAATGTGAGAAGATAAGTTAAAAGTATTTTTATTGTCCCCTTTGATGAACAGATTACAGAAAAATATTCCTCCTATTATATTAGGTGGCCTTCTTATTACCTGCCAAGTTTTCAGCAGCAACATGTAACTAACACCTTGCTTTCAGTACTTTCTTTAATTTTGTTTGGGGACAATTGAGTGCAATAAAATAAAATGTAACTAGACTTAGAAACACCTTCAACTTTAACTGAAGCTATAACAGAATACTGTTCCTTGACAGAAATTTACCCCTATGCATAAATTCAACAGAATGCACAATTTTTGCTGAATATTCTGCTTCATTGTATTATGAGAATTAATTGGAATATTGGCTTTTTGATGGTTTTTTGTGCTGGAATAAATATCATACTTTTCTGTACCTTTCCCAGGCAAAAAAACCCCAACTGATTCTGCCTTCAGTTGTGAAGTTTCATAACTTGTAATGTCCACTGTACAAAATATTTTCAAATTAAAATGCCAATTAAATGTACCCTTGTTTCTTTTCCTTCCTTACATTGAAGCATTTTGGCAAAACATCTGATAATAAGCTTTTGGTGAGAAATATACTTTATTTTGCAGGATAGATACTAAAATTTAAATCAGTTCCCTATTCCAAGCAACTGGAATATCCTGCAATCCAATATTCAATGTGTAAGGTAACATCTTTCCAAAATCACAACTTTTTCATAGTAACCAGACAAACACACATATGTATATGAAATCTATACTTGGCTTTTTTACTAATTATTTTCTTTAGTATTAATTTTTCCTTATTATTTTAGTCTACATGGGACTAGATACCGTACAAACATGGAACTAAACGATGCTTTATTGTCTTACAAGTTCTTTGTCAAAATCCAAGATGAATTTTATCACTTGGTTTCACATAGAAAGGTTAATTTGAGGCATTATATTAAGTCAGCATGTGGTATCATCAAACCAGCAGCCTAACTGTTGTCGAGACTTTTTACAGCAGATCAGGGAATAATAAAGAGATATTTTTTAGAAGTATTTGGGGAGCATCTTTCAAATATGAGAGAATGTTTCTTAAAAAAATTAATAGCAAGCAATTGAGACTGCTCAGTTGGAGACTGGAGTCAAGGTAATAACAATGAATAAGGGCAAATACAGAGGGTAAGGCAAGACATTGAGAGGCTACGTACCTTGATTTAAGCACGGAGAAATACAGGGAACAGGGAGTTTCAAAGGGTTGACTGATACAGTGAAGGATATAGACTATGAATAAAGTTTTGGATAGTATTCTGATTTGCAGTGAACAGGGCCAGAAAAAAGATGTTCTACTAGTCAATAATTAATACAATATTCTGTTTAAATGTTTTGCTTGCAGGAAAAGTCTTATCTAAGAAACATTATACAATCTAGAATTGACACCTCTTACTTTCATAGAATTATAGAATCACAGAATGATTTGGGTTGGAAGGGACTTTTGAAGATCGTCTAGTCCATGGGATTGGGCTTTCAGTTTAAAACTGTTGCCCTTGTCCTGTCACTACAAGCCGTGGTAGCGAGTCTCTCTCCATCTTTCTTATAGGCCCCCTTTATATATTGAAAAGCTGCAATAAGGTCTCCCCAGTGCCTTCTCATTTCCAGGCTGAGCAACAACAATTCTCTCAGCCTTTCTTCACAGGAGAGGTGTTCCAGCTCTCATTTTCGTGGCCCTCCTCTGGACCCACTCTGACAGGTCCATGTCTTTCCTATACTGGGGACCCCAGAGCTGCATGCAGTACTCCAGGTGAGGTCTCACAAGAGTAGAGGGGTAGAAGCACCTCCCTTGACCTGCTGGCCATGCTTCTGCTTATGCAGCCCAGAATACGATTGGCTTTCTGGGCTGTTGTCCTGGTTTCGGCAGGGATAGAGTTAATTTCCTTCCTAGTAGCTGGGGAACAAAATTGATAAGGCACCGATGTTTTAGTTGTTGCTAGGTAGTGCTTACACTGGCCAAGGACTTTTTAGTTTTTCATGCTCTACTGACTGATGCACAGGGAGCTGGGAGGGGGCACAGCCAAACTGGCCAAAGGGACATTCCATACCATGTGACGTCATGCTCAGTACATAAACTGGGGGAAGCTGGCCGGGGGGGCCGCTGCTCGGGGACTGGCTGGGCATCAGTCAGTGGGTGGTGAGCAATTGTACTGTGCATCACTTGCTTTGTGTGTTATTATTATTATTATTATTACTATTACATTATTATTATTATTTTATTTCAATTATTAAACTGTTTTTATCTCAACCCACGAGTTTTTCTCACTTGTGCTCTTCCAATTCTCTCCCCCATCCCACTGGGCGGGGGGGTGTGTGTGAGCGAGCGGCTGTGTGGTGCTCAGTTGCTGACTGAGGTTAAACCATGACAGCTGTAAGTGCACATTGCCAGCTGTCCTGGTTTCGGCAGGGATAGAGTTAATCCCTTCCCTCTATCAAATCAACTGCACCACTCAGCTTGGTGTTATCTGCAAACTTGTTGCAGGTGCAACAAGTCCCACTATGTCGTTGATGAAGATATTGAATAGTCCTAGTATGGACCCTTGAAGGACACCACTCATTACTGGTTTCCACTTGGATGTTGAGCAATTGGCCGTAACTCATTAGACACAGCCATCCAGACAGTTCTTCATCCATCTAACAGTCTATCAGTCAAACCCATGTCTCTCCAACATAGCAGCAAGAATAGTGTGGGGGGCTGTGTCAAAGGCCTTACAGAAGTCTAGGTAGATGACATCCATAGCTCTTCCCTTGTCCACTGATATAGTCACTCCACCACAGAAGGCCACTAAGTTGGTCAGGCATGATTTGCCCTTGGTGAAGCCACGTTGGCTGTCTCTAATTACCTCCCTGTCTTCCATATGTTTTTCTAAGTGAAACAAATGAGATCTAGAGTTTCCATCTAATAAACTTAACTTAAAAATCTGGAGTAAAATAAAGCCTGGAACAAACAATGCCTGTCTAAAGAAAATAACCTTCAAATTGTATTTAAAAGTGGATCTAAAATGGGTAAGTTATTTAAAATGAGAAAATGCTGGATATAAAACATGTTGTAAGGAGTTTTAAATATAAATCAAGTACCAATATATTTAATTATATGCAATTAAAATATATTTCAACCCCCAAGCAACATTTGCTTTAAAAGACTACTTACTGAGAAATAAAAAATTATAATGAATTCTAAAGACCCTAGTGGCATCATTTAAAAACAATGTAGTGAATTTATTAAATTTGACATGGAAGACGAATATAATTAAATAGGAAAATGCTTATTTTGAGACCTTCTTTCAGAAGCCACAGATCACTGGTGTAGGGCAATTTTCTCTTTAGCATGTTTACAGGAAAAGTACAAATACATTTAGTGGCAATGGCATCAGTTTCACTTAAACAGTGTCAACAAAGACATATTTAGTGTTAGCTAATGAAAGTAGGCTAAATGGCATTGTACCCACTCTATTTGTTGGAAATGCATTAAAGAACAACAAAGAAAGATGTACAGCTCATACAATAGGTAGAAACAGACTCAAAATAGCCCTGGTCCCAGTGGTACCCATTTTAAGTGTCTAAATGAAATATACTAGTATAGTGCATAATTCAAAATTTGTCGCCTATGTAAAACATAGGAAGAATTTTGAAATCACAATGAATCATAGAATCGTAGAACAGCCCAGGTTGGAAGGGACCTTGAAAGAACATCTGGTCCAACCTTTCATGGGAAAGAGAGCCTCGATGAGATTATCTAGCACCCTGTCCAATTGCATCTTGAAAACTTCCAGTGATAGGCACTCTACCATGTCCCTGAGAACGTTGTTCCAGTGATTGATTATTCTTACTGTAAACAACTTCTCTTACACAGAGATGAAACATCTCCCGGAGCAACTTGTACTTGTTGCCACCTGTCTTCATGTGGCTTCTTGTGAAGAAAGAGCCTCCATCTTCTTTGTAGCTGCCTTTTAAGCACTGGAATACTGTGATTCCTTCCTAGGAAGGAAATTAACTCTATCCCTGCCAAAACCAGGACAGGTTGCCTTGAGCCTTTTCTTCTCCAGAGAAAAGAGACCTAGCTTCTTCAGTCTTTCCTCATAGGGCAGGTTTTCCAGCCCTTTGATTATCTTTGTGGTCTTCCTTCGAAGGCTCTCCAGTCTGTCTGTGTCTTTTTTGAATTGTGGGGACCGGAACTGGACATAGTGCTCCAGGTGTGGCCTGACAAGTGCAGAGTAGTGTGGGATGATCACATCTCTATCTCTGCTAGTGAACTTGATAATAAGGCCTCATTTTTCAGAATGCAAGAAGACTAAGAGATTAAGAGACAAGGTGTTTGTGCATCTGTCTGATATGTTAAGAGTGGAAGGGAAGAATGTAAAAATCCAAGAAACCTGGAAATGCAGAGATTTTATTTTAATAAAGTTGTAGGATTTACCTTTTGATTTACTAATATACAAAATCAATGCTCAATCAATGTTCAATTTTATATTGAACTATTCAACTTTGCTTGCTATGCAAAAAGTCGTCAGTGTTACAGTGCACCCTGAAGCATTTTCTCTACATCTGTGAAGTGACGGAAAATACA
>NW_008824761.1:3681338-3685895 GCF_000699105.1 Pygoscelis adeliae | reverse complement strand
GATGTGCTGTAATTCTCTTGCTGTATTTTAGAAACAATGCAAATAAATGTTCATGGCAGGAAATTGCTAACTAGTCATTGTTTGAACTGTGTGTCTGTTCCTTAGAATGATTTGTATTTAATAGAATCGAATAAAACTTTCTCAGTTCAGTAGTTTGCTACCTTGTATTTAATATTTAATGATAACAATAAACAAATGCTTATATTTATACTTCACATCTATACATAGATATGTATCTCTGTAGATTTATACAGACATAGGTACCTGAGAATTCTGAAGTATTCTGTGTGAAATATTGGTTTTCTTAAACTTTAAAGGCTTGTGCACTTGGGATCTTTCAGAAAAAAATTAGCTCAAATTAACATTCAGAGTAAATTACTTAAACCACCCTGAATAATTTTGTTAATATTTTTTATAATGGATTATTTAGGCCACTTCATAAATTTAGATAAATTCAATTTCTTCTGATATAAGCTTAATCTGGTTTAAGTAATCTACTTTAAATTCACAGTCTTAGTTAGAATTTATTTTCCTGAGTCTCCCTACGTAGCCACATCTAAAGGCAACATCTAGAGTAAACTGAGGAGCTCTTTATAGCATGGATGGGGATAACTGTGCTAGTTTTAATCCAATGAACGCTGGCAGTGCTCAGCTATATTTTCCCCTGCAAAATATGAATAAAGTCGGTAAAGTGTATAGTCCATTACAATTTTAGTTACAATGGACTCATTTACTAAGAAATTAATAGTTAATATTATGCTGTTATTGTAAAATGAACATTAAGTTCAGTCTCATTAAAATTTTACACAAGAAAAGTATAATATATTCTAAATTTGTTTCATATTTGAAGGTAACTTGTAACTGGTCAAAATATTTCAAACTTTCAGGTGCTTAAAATGGTACTTAAAATTTCTACAGATCTCAGATACATTTAGCGATAGCACTCATTGTGAAAATTTCAAATTTTGCATATCACTAAATCCTACTACAATTTCATCAAACATTAAAAAAAAGAACCTCAGAAAATTTTTATTTAACAAGAAAAAAATCTGGTTTTCCCCAGTTACTTTAGAAAAGCCAGTTAACCACTGATGTTGTTTGCATGTTTTTCATTCATTTACAGTACTGAGACTGATTATTGTTTACAAATGGTCCCTAGAGAGGATGTTGTTCTAAAAACAGGTAAAGGAAGTTAAGATGCTTCTGGTAAATCATCTATGACCATCTGTCCAGACAGTTTTTGTAGTTTTCCAGTTTCTGCAACCTGATTCCATCCTATTTTCTCAATAATTATTCCTCTATCAAAATCCCCATGCTACTAAATGTCCCAAGCTTGCTTTCTTGCTCTGGTTGCTAGGTGTGACACCTACTTTGTGCAAGAGGATCTTGCATTCTGGACATCTTGCCCCTATAAAGAGGGTTTTCACTTTTCTTGATTTTCAGCATTATTTAGCTGCCATTGATTATTATATCTGACCTCTAGCTGCTGGTCCAGAAGGTTCAGCTCTCCTATAACCTATGTGACAGATTTTCCAAGTGTCATGGATGCCTTAGATGCTTAGAAAATTTCATATGGTGGTAGATGAATATGCTTGAGCAGCTAAATATATCCCCTGGAAAATAAGATTATCCCAGCAATTTAGACACGAATTTCAGAATGAGGCAGAAAACATATATGCTCATTCATGCTCATGTGAGCTCAGAAACTGTATATTCTCATTTATCTTTATTGACTACAATGGCAGATTAGGGTGGTTACCTTAGATTTAGACATCTAACTTCAGGTACTTAAGATTTCGTATATGAATCTTATTTCCACCTTCAAAATGAATGCTGAATTAATTTAGCTACTCTAAAATTACATTCAAAATAGACATTGAAATACACCAGGATATTCAGAAAGCCAGAACACTATTCACAAGCTGACATAGTTATTAACCTCAATTTGTCACACTGCTCACATTGTTTATAATGCTTTACATTGTTTATAATGCTTTACATTGTTATAATGTTTTGTGTTCTTCAGTATTGTGACAAAAACCTGCAGAGGGGAAAAAAACCCCCACAATCCTCCAAAAAATGAAGAAAGAAAGGCTCCAGGGAGAGCTGGCATGGTACAGAATAATCATCACAAGATCTTTTTGACCCTTCCTAGCCTTTTCTTTGTTGGGCCAACCTAAAAGTTTTTTATAGTGGTATCATATCATATGTTTTGGATAGGAGTTATGTTCAGATGTGTGACACATAGTAATCAGATTCTTGAAGCTGGTTTTGCTACCTCTACAGGTGTGTCAGTGCAAAAGAAGAATTTTCCCTGATGAAACAGATTTCTGAGGCATCACTGTTTCCTCAGGAAGCTGAAGAACTGACAAGAACATGTTATGTGCCATTTATCTCCTTTATGGTCTATGGGGAGGTCCTTTGAAACTATTCTCTCCATGATGCAGTAGACAAATCTTTAGATTTCGCTGTGTTATTTATACCCCAGGAGGAGAGAGGATGGACGGAAGTCATTTTTTCATGTTAGGGCCATTCTGGTAACAGAAAAGTTGGGACTTAAATATCTGGAGCTTTTATCTCCACTCAATAACAATAATGTTATTGACTTCAGTTGATCACTTTTAAAGTTTTACCTTTTTTATTTGCTTATTTTTTCCAGTATAGAAGCTATGAATGCCTACTTCAGCAAATTTGTTTCAACCTTTACATTTCTTCCACTTTTTCCAGTCAGTTATGACCATGACCAGCCTACACCCCATTTGTTTTAACTGACTTTAATTTTTCTGGTAACAGTGGTTTGTCTGGATTCAGGATGATAAAAGATTATAACCACTTCTTTTCTGAGATCAGCTTTGATTTCATTAGGATTCTACTAGATAAACTAATATAGCTCTGGCTTCATTTTATGCATGTCATTGATTAGATATTGCGGCCTTTCAATACTTAAAAGGGACTTATAAGAAAGATGGAGAGAGACTTTTTACGATGGCCTGTAGTGATAAGACAAGGTGCAATGGTTTTAAACTGAAAGAGGGCAGGTTTAAATTAGATATAAAGAAGAAATTCTTTACGAAGAGGGTGGTGAGACACTGGAACAGGTTACCCAGAGAAGTTGTAGATGCCTCATCATTAGAAGTGCTCAAGGTCAGGTTGGATGGGGCTTTGGGCAACCTGCCCATGTCAGGGACATCCTTCACTAGATCAGGTTGCCCAAAGCCCCATCCAACCCTGTCCATGGCAGGGAGATTTCACTAGGTGATCTTTAAAGTTCCCTTCCAACCAGAACCATTCTGTGATTCCATGATTCTATGATTTTATGATTCTATATTCTAAATATCTCCTGCCTTAAACATTTCAGAAAGCAATGCCACTCAGATTGTCTCATACACGTTTTAATTTGTGTGTGTGTTTGTATGTATGTGATAACACACTGATGTTTTAAGTTGTTGTTAAGTAGTGTTTATACTAAGCCAAGTACTTTTCAGCTTCTCATACTCTCCCAGTGAGGAGGTGCATAAGAAGCTGGGAGTGGGCACAGCCAAGACAGCTGGCCCAAATTGGCCAAACGGATTTTCCATACCATATGACATCATGCTTACTATATAAGCTGGGGGGAGTTGGCTGGGGGACAGTGATTGCTGCTCGGGGACTGGCTGGGCGTCAGTCGACAGGTGATGTTGGCTGGGGGACAGTGATTGCTGCTCGGGGACTGTCTGGGCGTCAGTCGGCAGGTGATGAGTGGTTGCATCACTTGTTTTTCCTGGGTTTTGTTCCTCTCTCTCTTTTTGTTGTTTTCCTTTTCATTACATTATTATTAATTATTATTATTATTATTTTATTACACAGTTTGATGGACTCAGTGATAAAGTCCTAGCTCTGTCTACTCCTAGCAGCACAAAGGAACTCCAGCCAGTAAGACAGCTTCATCGGGGGCCCAACTTAAATGCCTCTATGCAAACGCACGTAGCATGGGGAATAAACAAGAGGTGTTAGAGACGTGCACATGCCTGCAGGGCTACGACCTTATTGGCATCACAGATATGTGGTGGGATGGCTCCTATGATTGGAGTGCTGGGATGGAGTGAAACAGGCTTTTTAGGAAGGACAGGCAGGGGAGATGAGGAGGAGGTGTCGCCCTCTATGTCAATGACCAGCATGGAGCTCTGCCTGGGGATGGATGAGGAGCCGACCCAGAGCTTATGGGTCAGAATTAAAGGGAAGGCAGGGACAAGTGACATTACAGTGGGGGTCTGCTACAGGCCACCTGACCAGGAAGACCACATGGATGAGGCCCTCTATAGACAGATAGGAGAAGCCTCATGCTCACAAGCCCTGGTCCTCATGGGGGACTTCAACCACCCCGACATCTGTTGGAGGGACAACACGGCAGGGCATAAGCAATCCGGGAGGTTCCTGGAATGCGTCGATGATAACTTCCTTCTCCAAGTGACAGCAGAGCCAACGAGGAGAGGTGCTATTCTGGACCTTATTCTCTCCAACAAGGAGGGGCTGGTGGGGAATGTGAAGCTCAAGGGCAGCCTGGGCTGCAGTGACCAC
>NW_008824761.1:3678844-3679259 GCF_000699105.1 Pygoscelis adeliae | reverse complement strand
TTTTATGCTGAGGGTGGTGAAACACTGGAAGAGGTTGCCCAGAGAGGTGGTGGATGCCCCATCCCTGGAAACCTTCAAGGTCAGGTTGGAGTGGGCTCTGAGCAACCTGCTCTAGTTGAAGATGTCCCTGCCCATGGCAGGGGGGTTGGACTAGATGACCTTCAGAGGTCCCTTCCAGCCCAAACTATTCAATGATTCTATGATTCTAGGATTCTAGGATTCTAGGATTCTAGGATTTGGATCAAGATTCTAATTTGCACTTTTAATGTTCTTGTAAGACAATTAACTTCAATAATTGTATATAGGCCAGCAGAACAAGTTACTCAGTGATATTTTAAACCACAAGACCAAATTCCTCTTCTCATTGGGGAATGCAAGGAGTGGGGAATTTCCCTGTGTGTGAGTGAGCAGCAGG
>NW_008824761.1:3669820-3678827 GCF_000699105.1 Pygoscelis adeliae | reverse complement strand
AGGAGATGAACCAGCTGAGAGCTTGTGGGTAAGGATTAGAGGGCAGTCTAACATGTTGTTGTGGATGTCTGCTACAGACCATCTAACCACAAAGAAGAGGTAGATAAGGCCTTCTTCAGATGACCAGAAGAAGCCTCATGTTCACAAGCCCTGGTTGTCATGAAGGACTTCAACAATCCTGATATCTGCTGGAGGGACAACCCAAGAGGACACAAGCAATCCAAAAGGTTTCTGGGGTACACTAATGACAACTGCCTGGCATAGGTGGTCAAGGAGCTAATGAGGGGAGACATTCTGCTGGACCTCATCTTTGCTAACAAGAAGCACTGATCAGAGATGAGAAGGGTGTAAGCAGCCTTGGCTGTAGTTACCATGAGATAGTGTTCATAATCCTGAGAGGAGGGAGCAAAGCAAACAGAAAGATCTCAGTCCTGTCCGTTTGGAAGAATCCCAAGGGGTATGGTCCTGGAAAAATGAGGGGTAGAGGACAGCTGGTTGATTTTCATGGATCAAGAACAATCCATCCTGATGAGGAGGAATTCAAGCAAAGACAACAGGACATCTGGATGGGTGAACAAGGAGATTCTGACTAAGTTTAAACATAAAAAGGAAACATAGAAGAAATAAATTCAGGAACAGGTGACCAGGCAGAAAAATAGAGACATTGTCTGAGGATGCAGGAATTTGAAACACAGAAAATACTTTTTTTCTATAAGGGTGGTCAAACACTGGAGCAGGTTGCTCAGAGAGGTTGTGGAGTCTCCATCCTTGGAGACATTCAAAACCTAACTGGACATGGCCCTGGGCAACCTCCTCTAGCTGACCTTGCTAGATCTCCAGCAATAACTTCCAGCCTTCATCGTTCTGTGATACTGTGACTGTATTATTGTACATGTATTTAGCTTTTCTTGACCCAGGTGGAGTTAGACTCTTGCAGAAAAACTGGAAAATGCAGGCAATAAACCACAACTCTCACTTTATAGTCACATTTTTAACCATATACTGTTACACTTCTACTCTTCTCTGAAAATATATACTAGTATTTTATTCAGAAATAAATTACTATAGAAAAATGAGAGGGGAATGAAAACAAGAAAATGTGAATACAAGCTATCAGATTTCCTGCTGGAAAACACAGAATAAGGTCAGCAAAACTGCCAAGGTCTGGTGAGCAGCTGAGTTATTAACAATGAGAAATTGACAACCATATTGCATTTTATTGGATATGTGACACCCTGTAGGAAACTCCTGCTCCACCACATGCAAAATGGAACTGATGTAATTGTATTGTTCCCTCTTGTGTTGAAAACCCCATCTATTCATCTTCAACCAAATTCCACTCACCATGTAGCACTTTGTCCTGGTTTTGGCTGGGATAGAGTTAATTTTTGTCCTAGTAGCTGGTACAGTGTTGTGTTTTGGATTTAGCATGTCAATAATGTGATAACACACTGATGTTTTAGTTGTTGTTAAGCAGTGGTTATACTAAGCCAAGGACTTTCAGCTTCCCATGCTCTCCCAGCGAGGAGGTGCACAAAAAGCTGGGAGGGGGGACAGCCAGGACAGCTGGCCCAAACTGGCCAAATGGATTTTCCATACCATATGACGTCATGCTTAGTATATAAGCTGGGGGGAGCTGGCTGGGGGACAGTGATTGCTGCTCGGGGACTGGCTGGGCGTCAGTCGGCAGGTGATGAGTGGTTGCATCACTTGTTTTTCCTGGGTTTTGTTCCTCTCTCTCTGTTGTTGTTTTCCTTTTCATTACATTATTATTATTTATTATTATTATTATTTTATTTTTATTATTAAACTGTCCTTATGTCAACCCACAAATTTTCTTACTTTTGCTTTTCCGATACTCTCCCCCATCCCACTGGGGATGAGGAGGGTGAGTGAGCAGCTGTGTGGTGCTTGGTTGCCGACGGGTGTTCCATGACACACATTTAACAAACTTTTTTTTTGTGACTCTGAAGTCCTCACAGTTTCAAAGTTTTTTGCCACTTTTAGAAATATGTGGCAAAGTTACTGGGATCTTTGGGCAAAATTCTGCATTTCCAGTTAAAATATGATTCTAAATTCAGGCTGCCTAAGTAAATTGAGTAAGTAAAATTCTGCCAGAGGCAGAAATACAGATGTTTTGTCAAAACGAAAAAGGCCAAATGCAGAGAGGAAGGGTTCCGTTTTGATGTTGATTTCCAAAATTAGTCAGAGAGACATCTTCTGGCACGGCACACATTGTGTGCTTCCAATAGAGGGATTACAAGTCTGAGGACCAAGGTGTGCTCTCGGTGGTGTAAGTACAAATGATGCTCACGGGTGAGGTATGCAGATAGTCTAGACGTACTTTTGTACAGATCTGACATGTGCTGAAGACATCTCCTCTCATACAAATGTCAGAAAAGCTATGGGATTTGATGGGTTGGTATGCCTCCTGTCTTGTGTACCTTTTTGAACTAGGACAGTGCTTGATTCTTGTCTGATTGTTATTTAAAATTTTTTTATTCAGGGTACCTGGGTGTAGCTCTATTTAGTAATGCTGTGCTTATTTACTTTAATGAAGAATCTGTGCAGAATGTGTAAATATATTTTTGTTTTATTTTTTCAAAGCAACAGAATTCCAAATGCATTTAAATTTTAAATTTATTGTTCTTTCTTTTTCCTGGTCTGATGAAATTTATTATAAATATGGCACTTTTTTCTTCCTATTATATACATCTTTTGTATTTCTATGTCTATAAGAATAATGATCTTATACCAAACAACAAAAAAAGATACCGCATTTTTCCAGTTTGTACATTAAATACTCATGCCATTGAGCAAATATATTGATTTCTTCAGAGTTTCTGTAATTTTTATTTTATATTCTTCCATATTCAACTCTGTTTCTAGTCAATTTATGAATAAGAATAAGCACATTTAAAAAAAGAAAAAAGTTATATAATGTTAATTGTATTCTTAGTAAAGTTCTGGTCTGAAGAGGAAACTAGTATATATTCTCTAAAACTAGTAATAATAAATACTTTATAAAATATTTCTATCAATAGATGCTACTGGCACTAGAAGTGATTTAAATGAAAACTGATTAAAATATATAATTAAGATCAGAGTCTGGGATTTAAGTTTTATCTTCTCCCCTCCCCCCCCAGTGCTGTGGATTTAATAAATATATTGTAGATATATATATCTCTCACTACAGGAATAATAAAAGTAACATCAGTGTTGAAGTGTTGTTTTCATACAATTTATTATTAATATCTGGGGTTTTTTAATAGAGCTACCCCATGATTATTAAAACACTGTAACACCTTCCAAGTTCAAACCTCTAAATACAGATTGTATTTTAGAAATGGAATTGGGGACTGATGAGATATTTCATTTATAAAATTGCAGACAGAAACATAACTGTAGCAATCTGCCTGTAAACCTTCATTATATTACAATATACTGTACTTCTATTAACATGAAAATGGTCAGAACTGATTTTTTTTCTTGTGAAAGGATGGAGCACTATCTTTTTTTTTTCCTCCTTAAATTTGTTTTTATTAGGTCATATTTATTAGGCCAGACCATATTTCTTGAGAAAAATCCAGTACTATTAGCCTACTTGGAATAAGTGGTATTAGATTAGTAATGTTAAAAAAAAAAAACAAAACAGCTCGGTTGATTAATATACTGACATAGTCATTTTAGCTGCAGATGTAAATTTGTATGGATGTCATAAGAGCTAGGCTTTTTATGCAGAATGTTGTTGGGGTTTAAGAAATTTTAGATGGGCACCCCAGTAATATTGAGGGTGAAGACAAAAGACAAAGGGGCAGAGAGAGAGAAAAGAAGAAGAAGAAGAGGAGGAGAGGGAGAGACGAGAGACGAGACACTAGAGACTAGACATTAATGTTCCTGAGCCTGCATCAGCTGGAGGCATGTTCAAGGTTCTGCCTCTGTCACTGGTCCTTACTGACACCTTGGGAACTTGGACATGCTTTTAGGACTCCCCGCTGGTTGAGGTTGCATGCTCCAGAAGCTCTCTTGACTTCTACCTCTTCAAGGAACCAGATTCTCTCAGTGTTGCTTCACCATAAGGCTTGGCTTGACACTGGCTGTCGTATTGCTTTATTGCACCATACAGTAGGTAACAGTTATAACAATGAAACTTTGGACCAAAAGACATAAAAGGATATTCAGTTGTAAGTAAAGGGGGAAGCGATAAACAAAACCACACAGAGACACACACCTGGTAGACAAGGGATAATGAAAACAATGCCAAAAATCCAAAGTCCCCAATTATTAATTGATGGGCTGTTGAGAAACTGCAGGCACAGCTTTGGAGAGGGCCAGCCTGGCCTTTGCAGCAAATAAGAGGGGGGAAACTAGAGGAATACGAGGATTTGGGATTCTTGAGGGGACCTGTGGGACTGCAAAGTTTATGACAGAATGTTTAGGGGAAAGGGATTGGGGAGGAACAAAGGAGGATCAGACAGAAGTGGTATGAAAGGGGCTACTCATGTGTAAACCTATGCTGGTCCGTATGCTTGTCTGACTGAGCCCAGCACCTGATCACCCCAGCCTGTCCTGTCTTCTTATTAAATCCTTTCTTAATGATGCCTCTGTGTAATCTCACTCTCTATCCCACGTGTGTCAGTGCTGCAAGGATTCAGTGCCAGCTACTGGGAGGGCCGGGTGCCAGTTGCTGGGATCATACCAGGGGTGTGGGCTCTCTTGGCCTGTGGTATCAGCTACTGGAGCCAGTGGGGTCTCGGCATCAGCTACTGCAGCCAGTGGGGTCTTTAACCTCCAGTCACTAGGGTCTTTAACCTCCAGCCACTGGGACAGGAGCAGTGCATGTCCCAAAAACCAGCTACTGGGGGGGACCAGGGTAAGTGAGGGGCTTCGTGCTGGATTGGGACCGCAGGTCACATCTCGCATGCCGGGTGCCTGCTGCTGGGGGTGAGTGTCTGTACCTTCCCCAAACCAGGTGTGCGTGGGATGTGCATATGGATTCACTGGCAAACAGCAAGCTGGACCAGCCAGCGAGTAGGAGGCACTGGGTCTGGGCAGGGTTGCCGGGCAGACAGAGGGGCCGTGCCAGTGTTCGGGGGATCCGTGCGTGTGCATGTGCTTGTGAACCTGGAGAGTGTGGTGTGTGTGCTACACCAGTGACCTTCTGCCTCTGCCAGCCCAAGAGGAGGAGGGGACATGGCTGTCTGTGCCTGTGTCTGCTGTGAGTCCTGAATGCGGGTGCTGCTGCAGGCAGCGCCTTGTCTGTGGCCGTCTGTGTAGCCACAGCTGTGGCCGTGTCAGTGTCCTGCATGCATGTATCTGGGATACACACTCAGTCTATTTTGGTCTGTTTGGCCTTCTTTTTGGGTTACTCAGCCACCTCTCAGCACAGCACACATAGTTATGTGAATCCTACACTTCAGCACATAAGTTTCCCATTTCCATTTTCTGGGAACTACAAAATGCTTAACTGAAAATTCAGTTCTGGAGCTAAACTCCTAAACTGTAGGTACCACAGCACTGGGATTGTCTGCTTTACTTTTTGAAGCTGCTGCTACATATCTAAAGACCAAATTTGTAAAGTGTCATCTCAAAAGGGTGTGCTCATCTGAAGATGAACACAGGTAACCCAGACTTCTTTTTGTGCCTCATTCATTAATATCTAGTCTAGAGCCATCAGAGTAACCCTGCACTAGCTTGAGCATTAATCAGAGCTGCCAGCTACCACCCTAAAATGGCCTGGTGTCCCAAAGGCCCTGAGTGACAGCTCTCAGCTCTCTGGGGATGTCTCAGATGCCCTACAGCCTCATTAAGGATGAGATGCTTATGAATAAGCAAGTGCAGCGAGACTTTAGCAGGTATGTAATTTCAGATTGCAGAAACCTAAATATAGGTGAATACTGACGGAACATTGTGGCGTAACTACTTGTTAATCCATAGGTGTCTAATGTCATACAAGATGTGCCACATTGGATGCTCTGCCTGAAGGCTAGCAACCACTTCAGTACAACATAGGTCTCCCAAAGATACTGCACCACATCTCACAGCCCTGAGTAGGTGTCTCATACAACCTAGGGTGTCCAAAAGGGCAGTAAAGCTTATTTTTGTCCAACTGCATTGAGACAGACCTGTCTAATTTTAGGTGAGAAGGGTAGTTGTACAGACTCCACTGACCAGACCTCATTGTGTAAGGATCTTAGATTCTTATCTCATATGTATGTTGTATGTAGACATGAGTGTAGTAATTTAGTGTTATACAGTGTATACAGTCTACAGTTGAATTCTACCTCTGGGAGGATTTTCAAAGTATCTACACACCTAAAGCTTCCAGAACAGCTGCTTGAATACTTCTGAAAATTCCATTTGACATGTAAATACACTTAAATAAATATGAAATAAAAATTTATTAAAAAACATCCCTGAATGGAAAAAAAAGACAGCCCCTATTTTTACTTTTTCTATTTAATTTTAATTTTGTATTGTAATTTTAGCAAGTTGTTATAGAAACAATCCTTAGTTAAAAAAAAAAACAAACTGGAAAGTTCATTATCTGTAACTGTACTTTAGTGCTTGTTGTTAAGAAGCTTTTCTACTCCTCTTTCCAAGCTATATCACGTTTCACTTGTTTGCTTAGCTTATCTCAAGTAAAGGATTGGAAATGGCATATTACATAAAAATATGTTCAAACAACAAATGTGATAATGAATACTCAGTCTGTAGGAACTATTGAAGAAACAGTTTTCTGTAGATAAAAATCTTTGTTTGAGTTGAATACTGGTGCCACCAGCTTTATTCATTTCCAGTTTATAATATTTGTATTGACTATAAAATGATACTGTAGACAATAATAGTTAACTATGCCTTAAATTAATCTGATTTAAAAAAAAAGACCTAAATTCAACTTATTTCAAGCTAAATTATTAATATATGTTTATTAGATATTCATGTCTTCTTTCCTTTTTGGTTCTTAGAAATACTACTCTCTGGTAATACTACTGTCTTTTTTCCTTCTCCTTCTCCTTCTCCTTCTCCTTCTCCTTCTCCTTCTCCTTCTCCTTCCCCCTTCCCTTTCCCTTTCACTTCTGTCTTCCTTTTCCTTTCCCCTTTCCCCTTCCCCCCTTTTCCCTTTTTATTTTCATTTTTCCTTTCCTTTTTTTCCTTTTTTCCTTTTTTCCTTCCTCTTTTCCTCTTTTCCTTTTCTCCTTCCCCTTCCCTCCTCCCTCCCTCCCTCCCTCCCTTCCTTCCTTCCTTCCTTCCTTCCTTCCTTCCTCTCTTCTCCCCTCCCTTCCTACCTTCTTGCTTCCCACTCTCCTTCCCTCTTTTTCTCCTGTATATTTGGCAGATACCCATTTTTTTTTGTTTGTGGAGGGTTACTCCATGCAAACATGAAGAGTATTATTTATTGTCTATGTCTTAGCTGCTAAATAAAAAGGAACGGAGTATCTACTACAGTGTTGCCTATGTTGCCTTTAAGGAGGGGCCCTGCTGTGAACTCTGCACTGAACTGTGACTTGGCAGTGTTTTGTAGAGAGCTGGTTAGAGTGATCCAAAATAGGCTGAGAGAGCAAGTTAGCAATTAACAAGTATGAATTAGTTGGGGATCCAATGCTTGATCTCGCTTCCTGACCTTGTTTTACCTACAGATAGATGTACCCTGTACTACACTAAATTAAACATTGAAGCTATCTCATGGATCTGCAATAAAGTGCTTGGTTTACTCTTGCTTAACCATAACACCTATTAATGTCTAGCATAATTTCCCCAAATAAAATGAAGACACAAAATGACTGAACAATTTAAGTTGATTGCATAATAAATAAATATGAGAATTAAATGCCTTGTGGTGTGCTCTCTGTCTTTGTCCCTTTATTGTGTAAATTGGGGATTAAGTCAGCCTTTAGGGAGGAGAGGAATAGCGCGCATGCAGAGTCAAGTCTGATATGGGAGATACACAGTCTTGCGGGATAACCCTGGAATGAGCAGCTAAGTTCTCCAGTTTAGATGGTGTCATGGAGCCCTCCACAACCACTGGATATGTGTTTAGAAAATCAGTTTCCACTTTTATACCAGATGATAAGTGTATTTTGTGCACTATTCACCTCTTTTAGTCCAGAGAAACCCTAAAAGTTGTTGCATAGAAGTTTCACTGCCTTTGTGCTGAAAAAAAAAAAAAAAAAAAAATTGCTGTGAACTGCACTTTCTTTTTCAAGAATGCATGCTTAGCCCATTGTGTTAGTTTCACAAGGTAGGGTGAATGCAACTTGCAGGCAGACAAAGAATAGCTAGTAAGAATTAAATGAGAAGATCTTCAATGGAAAGAATTTGTTCATGTAAATGTAGCTCTAGGATCTTTTTCTTTCGGATTCTCCTGATGGCAAAGATCTAGGGTTATTTTTGGTGCTGTAAGTAATTAATTATTCTCCCATGGGAAAGTCTTATTAAAACCTCTGAAACATTATTTCATAAATACTTAAATATTTATACTGTTATCTATACTGAGCAGTTTATTAATTTGGACTGGTTACAGTACTTGCTTATATAATTTTTTAATAGTGTCACTTCATTGAGTGCAAGGTGTCACTATGGCATAAGAGTGTTTTAACACAGTGGAAATTTAAGCCATTTGTGAGCTTATGAAATGAAATGATTGGATTAGTTTTTTGCAATTTAACATCAGATTTTCTTTGTAACAGCAGTTCCATTTTTTCCTAAAGGCATATAAGCTTGGTAAGCTCTCTTTTGTGAACTGGGTGTAACTTTTAATGTCTTTCCAAATGTGAACTGATAGGAAGGCTTAACATTTTGTAGCACATACTCACTGATATCTTTGGTAGGTAAGAATTCAGTTCAGCTCGTAATAGAATCATAGAATTGTTTAGGTTGGAAAAGACCTTTAAGATTATCATCCATTAACCTAACACTGTCAAGTTCATCACTAAACCATGTCCCTAAGTGCCACATCTACACATCTTTTAAATACCTCCAGGGATGGTGACTCAACCACTTCCAT
>NW_008824761.1:3647880-3668659 GCF_000699105.1 Pygoscelis adeliae | reverse complement strand
ACCCAGCAATTTTTTCCCCGAGAGAAGATTCCCCCTGCCAAAGCCGTGAGCAGCCACTTTCTCCAGGAGAATGCTGTGGGAAACATTGCCAAAGGCTTTACTAAAGTCCAGGTAAACAACATCCACAGCCTTTCCCTCATCCACTAGGCGGGTCACCTTGTCCTAGAAGGAGATCAGGTTAGTCAAGCAGGACCTGCCTTTCATAAACCCATGCTGACTGGGCCTGATCACCTGGTTGTCTTGTACGTGCCATGTGATGACACTCAAGATGATCTGCTCCATAACCTTCCCCGGCACCAAGGTCAGACTGACGGGCCTGTAGTTCCGCAGTTCCTCCTTCCAGGCCTTCTTGCAGATGGCGTCACATTTGCTAACCTCCAGTCAACTGGGACCTCCCCGGTTAGCCAGGACTGCTGATAAAAGATGGAAAGTGGCTTGTTGAGCACTTCTGCCAGCTCCCTCCGTACCCTTGGGTGGATCCTATCTGGACCCATATATTTGTCTATGCAACTTATGCATGTGTATGACTTCCACAGTATCATGCCACCCTGGCCACAGCAAGGGTCAGAGTACAGTCCAAAGAAGAGTTTCTTTTCTGTAGCTTGTGTTAAGCATGGAGAATTAAAGACATGGTTCCACCTGGGTTGACTGTAGTTATCTTTTAGTACTCGGTATATCTTTCAATGGTGATGAAGAGACATCTTTTTGATTGTCAGCAGTGACAAGCAGGAGAAACTTTCCTGGTCTTACCACATACATTTACTTTAATTCTTTGGCAAAAAGCGTTTGCTACATGCCATCCTGTCTTCTTCAGTAGTGCACCCCGAAATGGAATCAGATGTTTGTATTAGTGAAGATAAATGCTGACAAACAGATTTGCTGGGGAAATTAATTAGGAGCATATGAAATTTTACATACTTTTACATATATATTTATAACTTTATACATAACTTTTTATATATAAAAATTTATATAGATATAGTTTTATAACTATATGTATATCTTATATATGTATGTATGTATATGTATATCCCTCTTGATATAAATTTACTGCCTCTTGCTGATATTTGCCCCAGATACAGACAGCAAACATGACTTGACATGCATATGAGTTATAGCAAATTTCAAGATACTCTAAGGATGCAGTTTTTTAGAGCACTTAAGTTGTTTCTTACACTGCAAGCCCTCCTTACTCATAACTATACTGAAACTGGTGCTTTGCTATAATATTCCATTGGTTGTGTGAGGCTTAAAGTGTTAGTATAATCCCTGATTTTAGAATTTGTCTACTCTGTGTCTGCCGGCTCTAAGCAAACTGAAGGATGCTGAGTTGTGTTTCTGATTTTAGTCTTACTCTGGAATTGAATTTGCTCTTCATCCTGAGTTTTATTAGTACACTGCAAACCATATTTATTTCCAGCAAAGATGTGCAAGGCAAGGTATATATGTGTGGTGGGGAAAGATATAGAGGAAATTATTTCTATAACGGTTTCTGAATGTCAGGATGCTTCTGCTAATATAGTTATATTTCAGTTTCTGCTGAAGTTCACTAGGAAGGAATTTCCTTGACTAGTATAAACACTACCTAGCAACAACTGAAAACATCAATGTGTTATCAACATTGTTCTCACCCTAAATCCAAAGCACAGCACTGTACCAGCTACTAGGAAGGAAATGAATTTACTTGAAACATTTTTGTCCAATGTTTGCCACACTACTATAATGTAAAACTGAGTGTGGGTCTTTTACAAATTTTGGGGTTAACTGAATTTATAGCAGCAGAGAAGAAAGTAGAGTGCTTACTACAAAACTGCTCATCCACCAGTATCTGTCAAGCCTGAATCCTTGATAATATTTTCAAGCTCAAAACTTTCTGTCATGTGTCTAGACACCTCGTGTTTCAGTGCCGCTGTATAACAGTACACATGGCACAGCACTGATTGTTCACTGAATTATCTACTGAATGATATGCTAGATTGAGTCTGTCCCTCTTACTGACATCATCCCACTGTTCAATAAAATAAGTGCAATTCTTGTGCTCTTTGAAAGTAAAGACTGGTCTGGCTTTCCTCTCATGGGCAGCTTTCGCCAAATACCTTTGCCTTCTGAACTCCAGATCTCTTAAATTTATTTTTTCACATTAATGTTTAAGCCCTTATCACTTTTACCTTGTAAAAGGAGAAGATAAAGTTTCTTATATTTGTGAGGATTATAAAGCGAAATCAAATATAGTGCTTGAAGTCAGTGACGCTTTTTGCCACCAGGTTTTCTCCCTCAAAATTTTACTTCTGGCCAAAACCAAAAATCATCAGGTTGGCAATTCAGGCTCTTAACAGCTGCCAAGAAAGGAGATAAGAATTATTAAATCCTTACGTATTTTTTTTCTGGACAAAAAGAATGCTGAACTCTGAAGTTTTCTGTTCATCTATTGTTCTTGCTTAAGTTCTTTGCTTTATTGTTCATAAAACAGCTCTCTCAAACTCTGTTTGAAAAACAAGGTGAAATAATTTGTTTCAATATATGCCTTGAAAACGCAGGACACCTCACTGCAATAATATTTAACCTCAGTTTTATTCTGTTTTCACACTTTGTCTCAAATTTTTCCTTTTCAAGAAAGATTTGTTTCTTACTGGAACAAATTTCAGCTTTCGCTTCCTTCTACCGGAGAGCTGTTTTTCATAAAAGTTACTTTGAATCAATGAAAAATAGTAAATATCCGAAAAGGGGAAATCCATCTGAACAGTCAAGCCTAATTTTTTTCAATCTTTGTATTAGTTATTCTTTCTGGAAAATGAAAACCAAGGAAGTACTTTATCAATCAGATATAGGTACTTGATTAGCTCATAATCTAAGGCTTTGCTTTTTCATGAAAATCTAATGAAACATGCTTTTAAAACTTATTCTTATAATCGTGTGCATTAAGTTCATTTTAAGTCCAAACAGGTAAATCCATTTTCAGGTTATTTTTACCACGTTGTTTATGATAGATACACCATCTGCCCAACATATCTACTTCAGACCCTTTGACATTATAAAATATATGAGGTTATTTCCTATTGCCTTGGACAACATTTTATCTTCCAAAATCAATCATTGAAGGTAAGTGTGGATTTCAAGGCGATTCCCTGCCTTTCAGAGGTCAGTGTGGTTCAGTAGCATTAGCCTTCACTGTTTCTGAAGTGCTTTGAAATACCTCAGGAAATAAGTAGAAAATATCACTGTGTTAGGTTGTGGTTTTTTTTCCTGAACTGAAATAATTAGAAAAGAAAGGGAGTCTTCTCTGCTCTCTTTCTAAGAGATTTAGCTGTTGTCTTACCAGCACAATATGAACCACAGTCCAGTCACATATATATTTAGAAAACACAGACATATATATGTATATACAGGCACAAAAATATGAATAAACAGGGTTAGGAAGACTAATCAAAACCATATGATTTTACTGAAGAACAAATGGTGTAGGATTTACATTTTCTCGTGGAACTGTTACTATAGATGTTTGGAGAAAACTTTCTATGAAATATTTCTGAGTGTCACACTGGATTTGACCCAGATTCAAACTGTTTTATTGATGACATTTCTATGAACTTCAGTTAATTCTATGTGCATAATAACAGAGATTTCAGTTTTCAGATCTTATGTAATTCAGGAGTTAAAAACAGAAAATAAGACAATAAATCCTAGTTTCCTATATTTTATATTCTTTCATTAACTGCATTTGTGTATACTTAAAATAGTTGGAACTTTATTACACTGTATTCAATGGCCCGATTAAGTTTTAAATATTAATATAAAAAGCTTAGTTTTTATCACGTTGAACATTTTAAAAATTGTACTTCAGACTTTCATTTGTTTTGTCACTACAAATAAACAAACCTACCGAGTATAACATGTGAAAACAATATCTAATGATATATCTGTATGAGACAACTATTCCTGTTATCCATAGCCAGTTAACCTGACTCCAGTATGGACAATAAACAACATATTACTCATTTTCTGTTTTTTCTCTTGATAAATCATAAACAGTGCTATCTCAGAATGAATGAAATATGACACTAAGGTGTTTTTTTTTTACATCAGTTCTAAAGGAAAATTAACAGAACATATAGTTTTTTCTAAAATAAAGAGTCTAAATTCTGTGTCTGCTGCTCACTCATTCATTGCTTCTCTTAGGAAGTTTAGGAAATTAGGTTGGAATGTCCCCATCTGAAATAATGATTTAAACAGGTCTGACTTGCATTATCCATCTCCTTTCTTTGCTTCCTTTTATAATAAAATTTACTTGTCTTATGCTTATTAATTTTATATGTGGGCATAATTGAGATAGGTGGATGAAACTTGACACCTGCATGAACTCTCCTGTATTTTGAATGGTGATGCAGCTGAAGACATCAGCAAAAAATATCACTTCTTTTTGCTAGCCTCTGGCAGATTTACCTGTACCAAGATGACCTCTTTTCCACCATTTATGGAATTAACTACCAATGATCACCCCTAGGACTCTAGTTCGTTAAAGGGGACAAGTAACGTGAGATGCCTGATTAAGTTATTACTCTAAAACTAATGTGGACTTATTGTTAAACATCATACTACAGATTTGGGTAATAATGAAGCTCACCAGCTCTCTATTGACCAGAAGATGGGCTAATAAGTGTGGAGGTAAATTCACTATACCATTCCAAAATTTAAATTCCAAGTCATGATTTGAGGACTTTTTAGTTTGGGATAAATACAGTAAGAAATCATATAGAGCTCAGCAACCAATGCATTAGTTTTTGTTCACAGTTTCTGGGAAATTATTCGTTGTGCTGAATTTAAATCCTCAGTGAATTATCTAAGGCAATTAGGACATCACAGCTTTTTCAGTCTGACTGTTAGTAACAAATGAAGGCTGCAGCAGGTTTATGTAAAAATAGAACTTGCTAAGATTTATTATAGTCTTCAATATTCATAAAACCCTTCCTGTTTAGCCCTCCAACAACATGCTGTATCCTGGCAAGAAACCAGCAAGTTATGATAGCTGCCTGATATTAATTAATAATTTAGCCTTTACAATTGTCCTGGCCTTTATTCTAGAAGTGCTTTTTGTGAACCCTGGCAGTTTATTAGCAGATGCACTGCAGGCAATTAGAAGATGTGATCTTCATATGGCTTTGTTGCCCGTTCACCTATTTAATAAAGCATTTTCATTGTTTGCATTTGGCTTGTGTTGGAAGACGTACAAAAATACTTGCACCTAAAGTAAGATATAAATGCCTTACAATAGCTCTATTATCATAGGAAATATATGTAGTGAAATAAATGTTTATTTAAGGGAAATACTAAACATGAAGGAAGAGATCGAATCTTGATTTGATTTCTCTAATACAGGCATTAAGATTTGAAGTCAAAAGAGGATGTATGTGACAGTCTTGTCATTTATTTATCATTTTAAATAAAACAATTTGAAAATTATTTTGTTAAAATAGCTTCGATAGATTTAGGTTTTAGTACACAGTGGTGTTCTGGATATTTTTTCCTCTCTTTTATTTCTTTTTGTGTGTCCAATATCTGAACGATGAGAGAACAAGCCATAACACAGAAAAGAAGTAGAGATGTATTTGTCATATGTGAAGAGCTCACAGAAATATTTGAGGATTCCTAGTACAAATGTTCAGATTTATTTTAATCATGCTTTGGAAATTCTTATTTCAAATTACTTCAATATACTTACTGTTTAAATTAGATTGTATGTTATTTTTCCCACAGAGGATATTTCCCTGCCGTGTTTGGAAAGGCATTTTAGGCATAAGATAGTTGACATAAGTGGTGGTATATTGTACACAGAAAAGGCACATTTGCAGTTCTTGATATAAAAGTTAATGATTTCCAGCTATGTAATATGTATTACAATGCACAGTAATGATTTATAACCATCATTCTAAAACCATCTTTTCAAGTGTGAAAATATGACACTATTTATACATAAACGTAAAATATAACAATTATTTAACACTTTATAAACTACATGTAAATTCAGTTTTAACATAAAATATACCTCCAATACCTGTCAAAGTAACAGGTTTTAAATAAAAATAACAACAACAAAAATTCCTCATACTCTTATGATCTTGTCTAATGAATGCAAAGAAAAATGCAGTCAAGGTGTAATGAATGACAAATATGGAAAATGACAGTGAATGTTTTCTATAAACTACTTGGCCAATATAAGTAATAAATAAATAAAATCTAAAAGCAATATATTCTTGGACTGCAGAGGTCATTTTATGGAAAGAAAACTGAAATTCTGAAATATTTGCTGAATAACTAGCTCAGGCAGTCACAAAATCCACAAAGGTTTCCTTAGATTTGTATATTAGAATGCTTTACAATTTAAGAATTGCAAACTCCTACTAAAGCAAGTCTAGGTTTAACTTTTACAGAGCATATGAAAATTATAGGTTAATGTATGCCAGTGACCTCACAGTGAAAACTGACTAAGCAGAGAGCAGTAGCCTGGAAATATTAAAGAAAATAATTTTAGTGGCAGTTAAGCTTCAAGATGAGTATAAACCTAACAAAGACAAGAAATACATTGCTATTTATATATTTAAGACAGGAAAAATAACAAAATACATTATTTCTTAGTATTCTTTTTGGCTTAGTGGTGGCTACATGAAACTATTTATAGTACACGAAAATGTAAGCATAAGCTCTTTCATCTGAAGTCTAATAAGGGAGAAACTTTTACTTGGTTGGTATGTACTGCTTTCTGACAAAATCAAGGGAAGGAACTTTCCACACCTGCTTCTAGAGCAGTTATTTGTCCATTGCTTTTCACCTCTATTACTATGGGACCATTTGAGGGAATCTGTCATGAAAACTTGCTGCAGCTCCAAGAATTTCTACAGTTCTACCTGGACAGCATGCAGTAAGACCTAAACTTAATTCTAATCCGGTACATTAACTGTTTTCAGAAGTAATGGTTAACAGATGCCTTTGCAGTACACATTGGAATCACATTTTTGTCCTTTTTATTTTTTAAAGTACCACAAGTCTCTGCAACTGTTGCAATATTCTATGTCAGCAAAATATAATTAAATACAAATAATGCCCTTTCGTGTTTCACTAATTAAGAAAAGAGACTGAATGGAAATGTACAGAATTAGCCACCAATACTCTGAATATTTTGATTACAGTATATTTGTCTCCACTAATAAATTTATCACTGTCACATCATGGTTTTGCTTACTCCTGTTCTTTCTTCTATGATGAATGACAACTGTTCTTGACAGACAGAGTATGTAGAAATAAAAGACCATATGTTTAGATTACTGAACTTTTTGTAGTATATACAAAATCAAACAAACAAAAAATACCGAACCCCTCCCCATTATTCTTTGGTTTGAAGACTAACAAACAATCCATCCAAGCACACACAAAGGTGAATTCATTCCCCAGTTTTAAATCTAAAAATTAGGTATCTAGTGTAATCCAGTTATAGGATTATATGTAAACAAAAATTTCAGTGACAATGATTCTGAGTTAAATGCAGCCATTGGGTTTTTCTTGAATATTAAAAAATATTGCAAATAGTGAAAAACTTGCAAAGTGGAAGCAGAATGACAGAGTGACTGTCATTGGTTGTCATCAGAATGACTGAGGAAATCCAGCTGTAAGACAATAAGTATAATGTAAAAAACATACACAACAGTAATGTCACATTTGCTTGATGGTTCTTTCCTACCTATAAGCAGCAGTTGTTCCACACAGTTGACAGACAAAACATAAAACTTCAGACATGATTTCACTAACTAATTTTTAAGAATGATCTTTGAATGGTGAGTCCAGCATAGAAATGAAGAAAGAATTGGAAAGAAATAATTCTGTAATGGTTAAGTTCCTGTATTCAAAATCAAGGAATGGAAAAACATGACAAGCATAGAGAAATCTTCTGATTGTTACTTCAGAATAATCTTTGCTTGGATTAATTAAATTCTTGTGTTGAAGATGTAGCTAAGAAAATTTTACTTATTCAGTAGAGAATTGTTTCCCTGTGTGTGTGCGTGTATGTATGTATGTGTATAAAAACTACAGTGCAAATGGCAGAACAAAAATATTTATTACACCTTTGTCTCACAAAAGTTCTTCACAGAATCAGTGGAAAGGACCTTTGGAAATTTTTACTGGTAGAATATGGAATAACTTATTCTATAAATTTCATCCTGTTGATCTGCTTGTTCATCTATTATAGCCTGATAACTAAAATCATAGGAAAAGGTAAAACAGGTAATCCCCTTTTTTCCAATATATTGTTTAGTGCACTGTTTAAATCTATTTTCATGTATGCCTTTAGGAATATAGTGAAAATACACTTCATCATAGAGAGCTTGATGTACTGTATGACATTTGCTCATTTGCTACCACCTAAACCTCACATAGCTGAATTTCCATTTTGGGAGTTCTTGTTCACGCATTCAGGATCTTCAAAATCACAATAATCAGGGGCACTAATTGGATTTATTGGTTTCAGCAATATGGAAAGAGTTATCAACCTCCTTCTGATAAACTGTTCACGTTACTTAACGTGATCACTGGCAGTTATTTCCCTGTAGCTGTATCTACACAGGAATTTATCAGGCTGCATGGTATGGTTTTGGATAATAAAATCAACTTCATGCTGTCTCAAGCAGCAGGTTGGGAAAGGCTTGCTGAAATTTGCTTAAAGGCTTCAAATAAAAAAGTGTGGAAAATTTGGGCAGTCATAACTCCACTTTATGCAGAAGATAAGATAGCCAAACATGGAATGACATCACATGAAGAAACTCTGTCACATCCTTTTAAATTGTCTTATCGGCAGAAATTGTTACTGTCACGTGAAGAAAGAAGGTCTAATAAAATTGAAATAAATTTATCCAAACCAATGAAGAAAACCCAAAATAAATCTGTAAAAGGACAACTCTTAGATGAACTGATATGTTGTCTTCTTTGTAGGAAAATAATCCTTGTAAAATTATGTATTTATAATCACATGAAAGCTAATTATCAAAATTAAAGTTGGGAAGAAGTTGTGCATTGTCATCCTTGACAGCAATGAATAAGAACAAGCTTTTTCATTATGCCTGTGTAGAATATACCTTTATGTATATTGGCACGTGTTCTAATCAACTGTAGCAAGGAAGGAAATATAAGTAATTGTCCCCTTTGGAAAGAGAGACGGCTACAGCCAATCTTTGCCAATCTTTCAACCTCCAAATACAGAAAAAATTATTACAGTAAGATTAGCAGGAACTATAATGACAAAAAATATGATTCACTTCTTAAGTGAATCATTAAGTTGCCCAGAGGTTAGCTGGATCACCAACACTGGAATAACAAAACCAAAAGAAAAAAAAAAAGACATTCAACTTACTGTCATGAAGGAAATTGGGTATTATTTAATAAGTCATTCATTGTGTAGAGACTATTATATAACTCAAACAGTAAGGCCACAGGGGCAAGCCTACTAATTAGCTATCAGTTTTCCTGCAATACTTTAAGTGAAAGTTATCTTTTCCTTCAGTTTTTGTCAGGAGCAGACATGAGCTAGAGATGTTTTATTTTGAAGAAGGGAAGATACTCAACATCCTCTGTCAGGAAGCCTGTTTTACTCTTGATTGCTGCAATGAGCTATATTACTGAGGAAATGTTCTATTCTTACACATTTGTAGATAGATGGCTTTAGACAACAACAAGCTATCTGAGTGAAAGGTTAACAGAACTGTACTTTCTGTGTAATAGGTAGTGAGATTCTCATTTGCTTAGTAAATGGTTCAGAAAGATGTCTGTCTACCGAGATACAAGGCTGATCTTGTGTCTTAAGAGTAAGAGAAGTTTCGAGGAGTTATGTGGATTAATTATCAGGAAAACACACCTTTGGCTGATGAAAAATGAAGATGAGAATAGGAAGAAACCTGAGAAAAATCAAGAATATAGTTTATATTCATTATGCTTAAGTCACTTTAAGTTTAGATGAGGTATTTGAATGTTTCTGCTCAACTGTATTGGCTGGATTTCTGAAAACGCTAAAGAAGTTTGAGCATATGCTGTCTGCCTTTTGTTTTCCTTTTTTTTTCTTTTATAAGGGAAGGTAAAAGCCACAAGTTTTCCTGCTGCTTATGTCTTAAATGGGAAAAGGAGGAGATTTTTATCTTAACAGTATGTACACTTTGCTTGACACATTTCTGGTAGAAACAGTGACTACTTCTCACCAAATAAAATTGTCCAAGAAGGGCAAAACAAAGCAGAGATTCCTCTGCAATGGGGAAAGCAATATGAGAGAGAAAAAAATAATTCATTGAAACTGTGATGCCTACAAACTCTCCTCTCTTTTGTGAAATCCACAACTTTTTCCTTCCAAAATACATTGCTTCTCCTGAGACTTAAAGGGGTACATTATGTTAATTTTCATAGTGTACACAGCTCACTGAATCAGTATGGGTGAGACTCAGGTCAAAGTTAAAACACGTTACACATCTAAGGTAAGGGGTCAATTAAGTTACCCACATGTAGGTGCCTAGCAGCATTTGAGATGCCTGAGGGTAGCAGGGACATCCCTGTGGAACAAGCAGATGTGATACACAGCTGGAGGACAGGTGTACTTTGTGAGGACAAGCATCTCAGATGGTATTAGACATCTATGCATGGGCAAGTGAGCTAAAACCATAGGTATTTGAACGCCTTTTACAGTGAGTGGCTGCTGAGGGCTTAATACAGTTGCCTAGTGTCATCTGAGATGTTCTAGGGTATTGTGTCTGACCTTCAGATGCTGCTTTAGAAGACCATAGACCCCGCAATGGGTTTACTTACAAAAAAAGCAGTGCAATGGTGGTTATGGTAAAATGTGATCTACTTGCTTCATAACCATGCAATTAAGTGAAGAGTTTCACATGGTGCCTGTGGCCTTCTAGAGCAGTGACTGAAGGTCACTCGCTGTAAAATAAGTTCACAATCAATGTGGTTATGTGATATAAAGATTATGTAGGCATCATGCTTGCTTTTTATGTTATATACATAAAAGCTTATAAATATGCATGACAGTTATAGGCAATCATATGAAAGAGCAAGAAAATACCTCTTCAAGTAATTAATACCTCCCCAGGAGAATAAAACCAAATGCAGAGTAGCTCTCACAGATTCAGAAAACTTAATCTTTTCTACAAGAAACTGTTCCTTAGACATTGACTTTGGAAATAAAAAATTACACCAATACTGTAATCAGAAAATTAAAGCCTGAAGCATGATAAGGAAATTTAATTGATGCTTCTTATTTCTTTTTACTCTGTGTTAATAATGCCTTCTGTTTTCTACTAAATGTGCTAACTTATTAGTTTTTTACTAATCGAGTTCATTGAATAAATCTAACAAGTCTCTAAAATATTTTATGATTAAGTTAGTAAAGAATTACAGTTAGCTAAAATGCCATTGGTTAACTCCCTGGTAATCAATTAATATTTGGGGAAGCTATACAAATATATTTTAGGATATTTTATAAACTGCCTGCAACTAAGTCCCTGTTTTCTGGAAGAGTTGCTGAGAAGTAAGGGATTAACAAGGGATTTAAGGAGTGATTTTACTGATGTGACTATGTAGATGATCTTGGACAATATTTTCACTTTAGTAGAAGGCTGAGTGGACTTCAACATTTTTTGTCTATGTGATCAGATAGGGTGCATATTGGGTGACAAAGATTTTCCCCATCCTCTGTTTTTCCAACCTTAAAAAATACTCTAAAACACACTGAGCTGAATTTATTATCTGGGAACATACCTGCCCACATCTTATTAAAATATACTGAATGTATTTGTAAAGAAATGTCAAGACTCCATTAGCTTAAACTGATACAACTGAATGGTATTGATGACCATTTAAAGCCATTGATTAGTCTTCCATTTTTACAGGACTTTCCCCTCTCCCCGCTCCCAACTCACACATCCCTGCCCCTACCTAAGGATAAAGAAAAAGATTCTGGGCTACTTGTTTCAGCTTGATAGTTCACTCTACACTTCTCACAAACAGAAATATATAAAATTAACTGAAAATGACACACTGTTAGGGTCCAGTGGTATGTTAGGTATAAGAAACCCTATTAAAGATGATTAACCTGAAAATTTAAAGCTAGAAACAAACATTAAAAAAAAAAATACAGCAAAATACCATTATAGGTGAATAAACAAAGAATTAATTGTACATAAGTTGTATTTAACTATTCTACAGGTGTTTGCTTCAAACATACTTTTGATACTTTCAAAATAGCTTGGAAATATGGTCTCCTGAGGGAATGATCAAACTTAATAAATGGAATTATTTTTCAGACAGAGCTTGTATCAGGTCTGACATTTCATTAGACAGCTGAGACAAAAAAGAAATGGACAGATGCATGGACTAAAGTTTATGGCAACAATGACAGAAAACTACAGATAGACATACATTAGACCATTTAAAACTTCAAAGGAGACACACATTTATTTATGGTCCAGTTTACATATACTGAAAACCTTAAGGGGGTTCACACTAGTGTAGAAGGAGAAAGAAATTAAAATTGATTGCTGCCTGCAGAATGAGTTAGAGGAGAAAGTTATCATATCTGTGTTTTATACATCGTAGCTAATACTGAGGAGAAGAAGGAGTATAGCAAGGAGGGGTTGTCTCCTTTCTCTGAATGCATTTAGAAGTAGTGATGAATGAACAGTGTATCTGATGGTTCTGTTTGGATGGAAAAATAATCTTAGATCATTGTTATTTACTCAGTGGACACCTGGAGAATAGGTCAAAACAAAGTCATCCACTAACTCTCCTACTGGAAGTACAGGGTGTCATTTCTACTTCCGTATATAGCTTTGATCCATGGCGCAAACACTCTTGTGAAACGAATCAAAGCTTTATTTTTTAAATGTCACTAAAAAATGCCAGTCCCCCAATCTAATCATCTGTCTTTCCACTCCAGCACAAGGTATAGATTAAAACAAGGTCTACTATTCAAAGATATCCAAACTCAGAACAGACTCTCATCTTTCCTGTTATCCAGCTAATACACTCAATCTGGACATCATCCTTAATTTTGCTGCTCAAGCTAGCAGCACAGTCCCAGCTACAGCTGCCATTATGATGTGTTCATGAGGCATAGTAAAATCCCCTTGCAAGGATTTTCTAAATAATAAAGAAGCAGTGTGAAGTGCAACATTTTCAATTTAAAGGGAGCATCACAGAAAGGTGCACTGATAGTGATGAAGAAACAAGTGGCTGACATAAACTTCTTTAACATACAGAACCTTACAAAATTTGCTTTTCATTAAGACTATTGAAAAGCAGTGCTTCATGCTGAAAAAGGATGTTTTCATTAAACACGTTTGCCACAGCAAAGGTAAACAAAACCAATAACCCAAACCTAAGTGTAATATTATCAGTATGATCAATACTATCAAGAAGCTATGTCAATGACTTGGTCATTCCTGTTCTTCCCATGCACCCCAACCCTGTGCATATGTGAAGTTTGTGATAAGGTTTTTCATCTGGGGCTGTGACATTCAATTCTCACTGGATCAGACTCCAAAAGGAAAATGAAAACCACATTCAGGGCTTCTGTAGATTTTATTCATCTGCCTATTATCTCTAGAGTCTGTTCTATCAATTAGGATTTACAGATACAGACACTTCTGGGAAAAACATATTCCTGCTATAATGAGCAAAATCTTCTGAGAGGATTTATTTCTTTATCACTTGTGGGAGAAGAGGAACAGTGAGGGAGAGGAGTTGCTGAAGGTAACATACAGGGATAAGGGACCATGCAGAGGTACTGCCTAGTTCTGGTTGATTGCCTGCTGTAGCTCCTACTCAGTAAGGCACATACTTCTTGTTTGATATACTCTGACTTGCTTCTTGTTAGCTCAGTAGGATGTGCAGTCTTCCAGCTGAGAACTGCAGCAGAATGGCCTTAGCAGCCAGTGCAAGATACTGACAGCAAATATTGAGTTTAGGCCTCCACAAACTGGGAGTCCTCCCCAAGTGGGACCTGTGAGAGTTCAGACTCTATTTTTACACCATTTTCTCCTTTCTTCCTGTTGATTCGTCACAGATGGGTGTTTCCTTCTATATCTTTTGTTAATTTTTCCTTCATAATCCATCCAAATCTTTGCAACACCTTTCCAGAAAAATATAAAAAGCAATAATAACAGCAGTGAAAATCAGGTTGGATGCCCCATAGTGAATGAACTGTGAGCATAGACACTGCTTCAAACACTGACAATGACTGCTTAAAAAAAAGAATCAACAATGACGTAGTCAGGAAAAAAAAAAAACAAACAATGACAGTCACAGTCTTTTTTTCCTTGGAGAGAAAATCTATACAATCTTAGGAGAGTGCAACCAAATAGTGATTAAACCAAAAAGCAAAAGAAAGACTATAGTAAACCTGGGCAGCAGAGACTACATAAATGAGTCTAACGGAGTTCTTTGACATGATTCACCACAAGGAACTTATGGAACCCCTAAACTTTTCTTCACCTTGGAACTCAAATGTAAAATTAAATTCCTTCTCTAAAAGCTTCTGGAAAAAATAGCACAAGTACCTCTCAAATGCTTCCCATGAGCCACAAAAGGAGGAAACTTGGCAAGAGTTGTTAAAAATAGTCATGACATTCTAACCCTTCAGGATTTATAAAAAAAAAATCTTTCTTTCACATAGGTATATTTCTTAACCACACAACACCTAACTATAAACCAACAACTTGGTCACAGGTGTTATCAGCCTATACACTAATATCCCATCCCAGTGTGGCATCATGACTTAAATGCTAGTAAGAGCAAGGCCAACTCTAAGAATCCAAGATCAAACATATTGCCTTGCTTATGTGAAATACTTCATATACTGTACCATATTCCTTCATAGAACTGGAAATATATGGCTGCAGCTAAAAATCAGCTTTGCTCTATAATGACTCTTATGATTCACAAGTTATTGTTTCATCTGTTTCATAGTTGTTTACCATTCATTTTCTTGCTAACTATCTTTCTACACTACAGGTAATAAAAGTCTTTTTACAAGTATTTACTGTAGTCAAGTCAGCTGAAATTACTTGTAAATCATTTTTCAATTTTATCTACACATTCTTTTCATATTTGGGGTTCAAGATCTTATGGAATACCTCATCTGGTCAGTGTAAGCATTTCAAGTTTTGTTTCTGCCTTGGATATGGTAATTTACATTACCTTCATTCTTACTGACTGATCAGCAATTGCTGTCATATTCCTTACCATCTTTTTTGAAAAATAAGGTTGAGTATTTGATGCTGCTGCCATATTTACATTAGCTCCTTTCTCATCGTTTTTATCTGTAGCTGTCTTAGTTTTGTCTTTTCTTACTTTTTTTTATGTGGTTGAAAAACTTTTATTACTTGTTTTAATTTTCTTTCCAAGTTTCAGTTCAACTAGGTTTGTCCATTCTCATTTTATTTTTGCCCTTTTTGACCTCTGAGACATAACTCTCCTTACTGATCAATCCCTTTTTCTGTTCCTTTTAGGTTCTTTATTTACTGTTATTATCCTATGTGAGGTGTTTCTTCCTCCAGAGAGGTCTGTAGCCCTTTCCTGCTAAGATTTTTTTTCCTCTTGCTTGCAATGCAAGCTTCAAATAGTGTTTGCACTTTTGACTTAAAATAATTCCATGCTTCCACTATGTTCAAAACCTTGAGATCTTCAGTTCAGTCAACCCTAGTAACTAATTTCTTAGTTTCTCAAAGTTTGCTCTTCTAAAACCCAAGACCTTAGCTGTGTGTTAATTTTTGTTTGTCTTGCAATTTAAATAAACTGAATTAGCTCATGATTACTCAATCTAAGCTTATTTTTTACACCTAGCCCCTGTACTGCTCCTCCCTGCTGCTTACTTAAAGTAACTCTAAAGTAGCACCAGCACATTTTTACTTCATAGACTATTTTGTACATAAATTTGTCAACTGATGTATTCAAGAATATTTATGATCTACTGATGACTACGGGGGCATTTCTTTTCAAATTAATGTCAGAAAATTAAAGTCTCCCATAATTGTGTACTTCCTCTTCTTGCTTCTTTCTTTCATACTTTTACAGAGATCACCGCTGCAATCCAAGTCTGGATACTGGGGACTAGAGAAAGGTCCCATTAGTATAGATCCTAGACGTACCTCTCCAGAGTGACTTCTGCCTTGAGGGATTCTGTTTCTTAACTATGGAGGAAAAAAAAAAAAAAGTCAATAATTATATTAATTTTTTCTTTGCTTCTTTTCCCCCTCCATTTTTACCCCTTTCTTTCTGTCCTGCAATGAAAATTCTTATTCCTTTAATTTATTGTCCAACATGGTTGTATTATTAGTTAGATATTTTAGTTGTTTGGGTTTGTTTTTAACGTAGTTCTCAATCAGAACAACCACAATCCATTTTCTGAAATACCATGCCTAATACTTACCTCCTGTTTTTGTTTTTGGTTTTGGGTTTGGTTTGGTTTGGTTTTTTAATATCCTTAAGTTTTTATTTACCCCCATTCTTATATATCTGATTTCCATGTTTCAATTTATATCAGACTTTGCAGATCTTCACTGACTACTTCCTAGGTTAAAATTCCATTTTTGATCAAGTCAGCATGAATCCTAAAATGTTATTTGTTGAGTTATGTAAGCACAGTCTGTTATTTGAGAAGAGTAATCTCTCTGTGTCTGAATATTAAACATCCTGAAATGCTCCTGCTAGTACCAGTCCCTGAGGTACATGTCAATCCTCAAAGATTTTACCACATTTTTTATTTTCTGAAATTCCATTTCCCTGCAAGTCTTCTTTTTATATCCTAGGCATAATCAGTCTCAGTTCACATCAGTGAGAATTTGATGGTATCATTTATTCTTCCAGTATGAAGAATAATATGTATCTTCTTCCTTACCACAAAAAGCAACAATCTGGCTCTTGCATTCTTTTTCAAAGGCAAATCCAGATTGTGTGATTCTTTGCAAATTAGGCAGTCCAAAGGAGATCACAAAGGAAAGAATAAATGTTACTGTTAACATTTCTGTGCTTTAATATTTCAGAGAAGTCATTTCAGAGACACCATTTTGATATTATGTTTAAATTGACTGATGAGGCCAAGTCTGTCATTTTTGGATATCAGGTTACAAATATATTTCATAAAAGCATAATGCCTTCTAAAATTATGAAACCAAAAATAGTCTAAGATTTTGAAGTACTGCAGCCTGTGTAAAGATGTCTATATTATCCTGAAGAAATTAACAAAATGATAAAATGTTACATTGTATAAATTTTTTACAAAGTCATATCTGTGCTTCTGGCTCAGAACTGAGAGAGCTCTATAAATCTAATGGAACATAGAGTTTGGAATTAAACATTGTGATTAGTTGGGCATTTTACATAAAGTTAAGTAATGCAAAAAACCCTCACAGTTCTCCTGAAATCAATAATTTAGAGATAACTTGGAATTTTAAATGTTCATGTTCCCTTGATGTAAACACTCCTGTGGAATCAAATTTAGTTAAAATGTATAAGTCGTCAAGATATGCAAATGTAATCTGTGTATATAAATGTAAAAGTGATGATAGGGAAGATAGAGATATGCAGCATGGCTGCTTTTGGTTGAAACTTGTTCTAAAGCCCTAACAACTGCAACTACAGCAAACTTCACTATATGGTATTTGTTACAAATTCCATGATACTATGTAAACATGCCTGCCACGTTTGAATATTTAGGTATGTTCAAGCTAGCTAATATTCTAATCATTAATGGAAATGCACACATGAAGTGGAAAGAAAAACTCCATTGACTTTCTGCCTTCAAAAGTTTTAATTGTTTGTTTAAAATTACTTTCTCAAAGAGAGTCAAGTCTCAGGAAAATAATTCCCCAGTGTTCATCACTTTTTAATCAGATGTGGTATGTATTTGATTTTCTGCTATTATGCTCTCAGTTTTTGATTCTCTGAAAGTGTTACAGATTGTGAGAATTTTATAAAACATTTTATTCTATTAGACCACAAAATTCAGTGCACAGAATATTTTATCACGTAAATTCATAAAAATGTCTTAGATATGTTAGACCAAACGTGAATCCAACATTTAGCAATATATACAGACATTGACTAAGCCTTTGAAGTCACTATATATTTTTCTATTGATTAAAAAACAAACAAATGAACAAACAAACAAACAAACCCAACAAGTATTTTGTTTCCTTTTATGGATATATTCACAACTGCTAATGTCCTGGTGCCATAATTATTCAGAGTTCTATTTCACATGGAAGCTTTGGTAATATTTTTTAAATATAGATTGCCTTCAGTACCTTGTTCAGAAAGACCACATCAGATAGCATTCCCATGTTTACTGTGTGTAGCCTTGGAGAAACGAGACTTTGAAACTAGCTTCTGTTCCAAACTGATATTTACATGTTTATACAGAAGAAAAAAATCCAGTCAAAGTGAGACATAACAGAGTAAGAAGTAGAACCCCATGTGAATAGTCTCTGAGAATTTACAATGAGGTCTATATCCAAACACAGAAAAATATAACTTTGTTCTGCTTTGCAGCTGAGATAGTGAAACACTGAGAAATTAAAGGTTGAATCCACCAAAGATTTTAGATGCTGTACTGTCTACTGATTTTCAGAAGAATCTGCTTAACACACATCCACTCCATGAATCTTGATCAGACAGATAAGATGAAATGACAACTGAGCTGCTGAGACCTGCAATGAGGAAAGAAATTCTGGACATATTTAGAAGCAGAACTTAGATATTTGGGGAATATTTGTGGCTAATTTCTTAGAGTTTCTAAGGATTTATTTTTTTTTAATTAATTTTTGATTTCCACAACAGAATTATTACATTCTTTGTGGATGTCAACCTAAGAAACTTTTCCAAGTTCAGACAGGATGTTTGTGGCAAAGCTGACAAAAAGCCAAGAATCCCGTGGGTCCAAGATTAATGCGTTATCCGCAGTATTGCCTTCTCTCACCAAAAGTCAGACTCAGATAGTGTGTCTTGCAAGCTGACTTAATTGTCACAATTGCTTACATAAACATTAGAGTGTGGAGAACATTCTGATTATTGCATGCAGCATCTGCAGTTAATTTTGATATTCATTTACAGGTCATCACACTGGCAAGATTTGCTGATACCAAATAACTTCCCTATATCTCTGCTTAAACAAATAGACCAGTCAAAATCCAGCCTTCAGTATTTATGCTTGAATGATGTTAGAAGCTTTACAAAGTCATTAATGTCTACCTGACATTACCTGCTAAATATTTATAAATGACAACAAACACCTTTCTTCTTCTGATTATGTCTTGGAATACCGTCTATTTCACTGGCTTGAGTGAAATAAATCAATGTAATACTTCTGATTTTATATCAGTATGATTGGGGACAATTTTGTAAGTGAAAATTAAATAATGAAGTATAAGAAGATCTAATAAGACATTTTTCAATTTTAAATTTGCTGCAGTGTTATTAAAAACATAGGCTATTTTAATGATTAAGTTCTGAAGAACTGAAGCATTTCAGTTGGATTCAGTATCTCCTTTTCATCCCACTTCTCCTTTTCTTTAAATCCCTCCTACTCCCAATATGTTCAGAAATCATTTTACCAAGGCCTTCTTGATGTTAACTTAATCCATTTTATACCAGCCTATGAATGTCTATGTTGTTCTGGTTATTTTTACTGAAAAAAACATATTTGCCTGCAAACTCATGGCTAGCAAAGAGCAAAGCAGAACTTTCTCAAATCTAGAACAGAACTGAAAATCCAGCATTCTGAGTGGGTTTGGTTTTTTTTTAAGATACAGTGTTCAGGAAATACATTGTTTTGCTTTACATGATCTGCAATGATGCAAGTTATGTAAATGCATATGAATAGAATCATAAATCTGTCACTTTTACATGATAAGATATTTTAGATCTTCAAACTATCAAAGTTGATATGTGTGCTGGTTTTGGCTGGGATAGAGTTAATTTACTTCATAGTAGCTAGCATGGGGCTATGTTTTGGATTTGGGCTGGAAACAGTGTTGATAACTCGGGGGTGTTTTCATTATTGCTGAGCAGTGCTTACACAGAGTCAAGGCTTTTTCTGCTTCCCATCCCACCCCACCAGCAACTAGGCTGGGGGTACACAAGAAGTTGGGAGGGGACACAGCTGGGACAGCTGACCCCAACTGACCAAAGGGATATTCCATACCATGTGACGTCATGCTCAGCATATAAAGCTGGGGGAAGAAGAAGGGAGGGGGGGACATTTGGAGTGATGGTGTTTGTCTGTTACACATGATGGAGCCCTGCTTTCCTGGAGATGGCTGAACACCTGCCTGCCCATGGGAAGTAGTGAATGAATTCCTTGTTTTGCTTTGCTTGCGTGTGTGGCTTTTGCTTTACCTATTAAACTGTCTTTATCTCAACCCACGAGTTTTCTCACTTTTACCCTTCTGATTCTCTCCCTCATCGCACTGGGGGGGAGTGAGTGAGCAGCTGTGTGGTGCTTAGTTGCTGGCTGGGGTTAAACCATGACAATATGGTGACAATATGAAGCATCCATAGGGTGATTCACTCTGAGGGAACCATTGGAAAATACCCTAATTCTGACAGTGCTGAGAGCCTCTACTGATATCATAGCTAAGAAATTCAGGGATTGGGTGTTCCTAGTGGTTGAAACTAGTCTTTCTTAGTTTCGGATGTTTGGCCTCACATACCAGTCCGGATCCTAAAGAGTATGAAGCTTATTCAGAGGCTA
>NW_008824761.1:3624425-3647848 GCF_000699105.1 Pygoscelis adeliae | reverse complement strand
AGAATTAAGCTTTTTATATGGAAATGGAAGAAAGGTCTTTGACCACAAAGTTAGATACATAGATCATACAGGGTGTGTGGGAACCTCTTCATTGTCTCCTAAAAACTCTTTAGACGGGTCCTACCACAGAGATTTTTGAAGACCCAGTCCTAGCTGTGTTTATTAATGGAAATTCTGTGTCTTAATGAATGTTATGAATGATATGACACAACATATTTGGAAATTTGTCACTGAGAGCCTAATCCAAAGGAATTTCATATAACTGCTAAACCACATTAAAATACAGGCCAGCAGTTTCTACATGCACAGTCTGGTAGGTTTTTTTTCCCATATTCTGTTCAGTTTTGAACACTGGCAGGACATTCCTTTGTGGATTAGTTAGCAACCTTTTTAGGAGAACATTTTGGCACAAATTAAGTATATGCTTTTACTTGAAAAAAATAGAACTATTTATTTAGTCGTTCAAAGGAAGATTCTGCACTAAGCCCAAACAGATCATCAGTTTCTAGGACATTTTTTTGTTTTATGACATCAGATGCAGTTGACAACTTCTCACTGATCACTTAGTGCAAATGGCATTCTGCCACAACTACTAAACCTAGATAAAGATTTTTAACTCTAGGGTACTCTGGGGATAGAATGAGGCTTTTAAAGTTGTAAGTAATTAGCTGTAATGTTTATAAAAGAAAGAAAAGTAAGTGTTCTGAACTTTTTTTTAACTAAAGTATTTACATTTTCTGACTGACAAAGCTCTTTAATACATTTTTTGTGTGGGTGTACCAGCTGTTCTATATGTAAAGTTATACTAAGACTTTTCCGTGACTGTTAACCATTACAGAAATGCTTCCTTGAAAGGAACTGTGCCTTATGGTATAAAGTCTGTCTATCAGAAAGTTTGTTTTGTTTTGTTTTGTTTTTTTAGTGCATAGTGTAGTTTTCACACTATCTAAGTTCAGGTACCTCGTTTACATGCCTAAGTTGGAAAGCAATTTCCCGAGAATTCAGATCTCTTAAGCTTACTTCTGCCCACTTAAGTCAGACACTTGATAGGAATCAGCCATTAACTACAAATGGCTGTGAGAGGAGCTAAATGGGTAGGTGGAAGTATCTCAGCTTTATGTAAATCTTAATGTACCATATATATGTATGCCATAATTAGAAAAGTTTGTTAGTGTTTATAAGTAATCAAAGCATCGTAATAAGGAAAATTGTAATTGCATAATATAAGAGGCAAAAAATTAGTGGGCTTGAGAAGAATCCTATTTGGGCTGTGCTGACTCAAAGAACACAGAGAATAGATCTAGTAACACCTAGAATTTGTGTAAGAGGCCTGAAAGATTGAGTACATACTGCCTAATCACCTAGCCTCTGAGGCTGTATCGATTCTTTTTAGTGAAAGAGGGCCAGGGATCAGTCCCGTTCAAGAGGCCACAAGAGCACCAACTGATTGGGGAGAGCCAATTGAAGCAGTCCAAAAAAGACCCAGGGAGACAGCTAACAATTAAGCATTGTGGGTGATTATATCTTGATCAAGTACATGAGCTTGTCTCTATCTCTTTTATTTAGAAGTATTGGTGTGCTCTGAGAGACTTACAGTGAGATTCTTATTTGCCCAGTTGATATTAAAGACTGAATAAAGGCTTGTTACATGGCAGTTAGTACTGGATCTTCCAGGTTACAAAAAGTTCTTCATTTCTAGTGTCACGAACATTTTTCCATTTATATGGACAGCTTCAAAAGCAGAGATGGAAATAATAAGCAAAAGGAGAGACAGATACTGCCCTGAGCCTTCTCAAGTTTGGGCCTATTTAGCCCAGAGAAGGTTCGGTGGCAACCTTGTTGCTGTCTACAACTACATGGTCAAAGGATTCAGAGAAGACAGAGCCAGATTTTTCTCAGAGGTGCACAACAGTAGGACTAGAGGCAACAAATCCAAGCTGGAACATGGGAAATTTCCATTAGATATAAGGAAAACTTTATTGCCAAAAAGGTAGGACAGCAACAATGCAGACAGACTGTGGGATTGCCAACCTTGGAGGTGTTCAAGACTTGACTGGACATGGACCTGAGCAATCTGATCTGATTAACCCTGTTTAGAGCAAAGAGGAGCAGGATTAGCTCTTCTTTGGAGTAGGTGGCTTCTCGAGGTCTCTTCCAACCTAATTCTTTTCTAAAGAAAATGTTTCAGACTTCCCTTTCAACCTAACATTTCCTAAAGAAAATGTTTCAGACTAATGATAAACTCTGTGGCCAGGACATTTATCAAAAAGTTTGCAATCCTCTTTTAAAGAATGTAATCTGTATTTTGATTGCCCATTTTCAACAGGAAACTCAATATTACCTCTAATAAATCCATAAATACAACAAATTAGTTATGATATATTCCTATTCCTTTTTGGAATAAAAATTTTTGACCAGCTCTTTAAAGGTGTGTGCTTTAGCATAATTTCTTTGAGAATTTATCTGATATAACAACAAAAAATAAAGTGTGTAGGATGAGTGGCTGTATAATTTGTTGTAACAGTCAAGTATTCCTAGGTGTTCAGTAACACATCTCAGTTGCACTGTGATGCCAAATGCTGCATTCTTTTGACCTCCAGAATAATGTGCCTAGGTGTGCTATAAATATTAATAGCCCCTTTAGTTTCCTATATAATTGTTTGAATCCTGAATGGATACACAGTAAAGGACTGAAAGGATTGCTGATGAAAATGGTGGGGAACAATAAAGACATAGTACAAACGATTTTAAGTAATTTTTTAAAAAGTTTCATTTATTTTGAATGGATAAACTATAATTTCAGAGATTTTAGCAATGGATTCTCAGGCATTCACCATCCTATAATATCTGCAGAAGTGCTGGATTCATTCAGAATGCTTAAAAGGCTGATGAAGTTGTACAAAACATTTTAATGGTGGGTAAAGGGCGGATTAAAATTAATGCACTTTTATTTAAGTTAAAAGCCTCACTGACACAGCTAACAGTGAGGTTAGGTTCCCCAGGTTTCTGAAGATGAGGGCTGACTGATCAGCCAAGGGGCCTGGCTTCTTTTGTGCTAAAGGGAGAAAGGGAAGAATGGCATCTCGCAACTCCCTGAGCTCCCATCTGAAGGCTGGTTTCCACGCAGAGGAGCACTGTGGTTGAATAGCCCCTTCTTCCCCTTGGCTCCTGACCTCCTTTCTGTAGTAATGTTTAAATCAGGAGTCTTGTTCCCCTGAAGGAAAAGGAGGACTGTGGCAACCAAAGGTTGACCTGGGAACGGCTATCCTAGAAGAACGAAGTGTACAAGTATCATTTTTCACTATTTGCTGCATGCAGTCAGTGAGAAAGGATGAAAAACCTATTCTGGGTTTTTATGCTGCTCTGAATCCACTCATTTCATGTAATTACTCATGATTCATCTGCATGTAAGCAACACAAGGATCTTGTCCTTGTTGCTTGCTAAATACAAAATTCTAATACTTGTCCCATTCTATTTTTTTTATTATAACTGTCAATACTATATGCTATATGGAATGCTACAGGTATGTCAATGCTATATGGAATAAAGCTATTTGATAACATTCCTATATCTCTTGAAATCTGTTTCCCTTTCAACTCCACATGGAATGCTACAGGTATGTCAATGCTATATGGAATAAAGCTGTTTGATAACATTCCTATATCTCTTGAAATCTGTTTCCCTTTCAACTCCACACCTTCATCATCAGTTTAACCATAAAAAAGATCCAGATAAAATATGCCTTTTCCTATTTAAACTAACATACTTAATAGCTGAAGTCAGCAGGCTGAATATATATCTAACTATTTTGAAAAGGCTTTCTCTGAATATCAATTATGGCATTCATTTGAGAATGACAGGCTAAAAGAGAAAAGGCTAAAATTTGCCAGGGAACTTTATTATTTATTTGCCAAAAAAAGGAAAAAACAAAAAAAAATCTGTATTCATAGATCACAGGAAAAATGTGATATTTATCTTGGTAAAAATTCACTTCTCTGGAATAACACCTATATTATTGGGACTCATACAGCAAATCACTGACAAAGAATTTGGATCACTAATGACTGAAACAGAGCTGTCCTCCTTCTAGTATTTAAATGTACTGAAGTCATCGCCATGCTTATGTTGATGATACTCTAAGGCTTATATTGGTGATACTCTACTGATTTCAGACTATATTTATTAATTTATGCCTGATATGTTCCTGAGGAAAAAGAGAGTTGATTTGATATTAGTCTGAAGACTGAAATGCAAGGCTTCCATAGAGCTTTTCCCTAAATCAGCCAGTTTTTTTCCTACACTCTTGGTCTGCATATACAGAATGAAAACTGGTGTATTCTGTTACAGTTACTTAAATGGAGTACAGGAATCTGGGTAGTCTCTTTGAGTTGTTTTTTGCCTAACTTTTCCTTTCACAATAAAAGTGAAAGGAAAACCAGAAAACCTTTCACAGTTGAAACATCACAACTCAGCTGTCACTACTCCCTCCGCAGCGCATCATTTCCAAAAGAGTTCGGAGAAGAGAGGGCCATGCCCCCTGTCAGAGACCAGAATGAGCAGAAAAAGTGGAATAGGTACTGTTAGAGCCAATGCAAACAGAACTTAATAACCTGAGAAGTCAGTAGCTATGTTGACAGCTACATTGCTCTTGATAAATAAAGGGAACTTCAAATCTAACCATGCCTCAAAGCCAAGTGGCACAAACTGGCTCACATTCATACTGCTTAAGGGCTGCCCCCTCCCTCTCTTGAGAGCAAATTAATAATTGAGCAGAGTGCTTAAACTGGGAAAGTGTCCAACATCTGAACTCACCTCCTGCCTTTCTGCTACAGTAGTGTAGATAACCTCAGTGACCGAAGGTCCACATCCTGGCTGGAATCTGAGCAAAGGATCTGAAAAAAAGACAGAACTAATTGAAGCAAGATGCAATCCAGACCACTCAGGACATGTATACTCTCTAGAAAGGGATGCACCTTATCAGTATTGGTCGGACAGAAGCTTTTGGGAGATAATCACTGTATAAGTCTTGTTACTGTACAACTTATTGGCTGGAATACAGAACCTTCCTTGCGCAATTTATTTCTACAGTGTTTTATAGGCTAACATACATTCAGGCATCCAAAAATGTGAAAATACTCTGCTTTGTGTAAAATCCACATAAGCTCATTTACACTGGAAGATTTCCACACCTAGAAAGGAGGAGGGAAATTAAAAGGAAGTAATCTTAAGTCTGAGTATATCTCTAGTTTCTTGTTACTTTAAATGGAAACTGGGCACCAAAGTTGGAACAAAAAAGCTAAATGTTTCTGAGGATCTAGTGTTGGCTTTTTTAAATAGATGAATAAGGATCTGAACTGAATATTTCCAAAACGTTCCCAGTTTTCTGGACCTGATATATAATATCTTATAATAGGTCTAATTTAATTACTGAGAGGTCCATTAAAACTTTTAGTATTGCAATTCCTTTCTGGAACTTTGAGCCGTTAATTCCAGTCAGAGAGTGGTACCAAAAGTGCTAGAGGTCAGAAGTGGTTTAGCATCATTTTAAGGAGAGATGAAAAATATGCTTAAGAACAAAGGAGAAAATATGATCCACCATCATTCTAAGATTACAGTTGAAATAGAAATTATTCCAAATAGCCCAAAAAAACTCCCCATATTTTTCCTCATTGCTGAAACATATTTTAGTCCTGATATATCAGGGATAACAATTTTTGTCTCATCTAATTCTTCCAACAAATGAAACAACTCTGAACAACCTCCCCCCAAGTTGGATTCTTCGATTTAATCTGTTTAAGCATGAGGTTATTTACCTCTCTAATGCACTTTGTGGTGAGGTTCCTTGTTTGGAGTGTCAGTTTGACTTAGTAGTTCATCTTCATCTCTCTGAACAAGAGGGTTTTGTTTCATATCCTATTAGCTGATAGCCATGATGATACTGCAGACTACTAGTAATGAGGGTTCAGTGGTTGGACGTCATGAAGGTACTATCTTCAGAGTGAGATGTTACACCACATTTTCATTTTCACGTTTCTGATTATTTTTTTCAGACATATGTTAAAAATCCCGTAGCACTTTGGGATTTGGGCCAGCTTTCCTTATCTAAATTAATACCATCACAGCCTTAATTAACACCAATATAAATATTCACAGCTGTTTGTATGATAGATCTGAATGCAAAATGCTGTGTTTGCATAAATTGTTACATTACAGGTATACAATTTATTGCTTTAAGGCAGATGCAAGTTATATAAAAATAACCAAATGTAAAATGAAATGAAACAAGTGATACTTATTTTTACTTGCATTATTATTACTACAACAGTTCTATCATCTGTATTAGTCAGAAGCTTTTGCAAATACAGAAAAAAAAATGATGCACCATTTTTATATATTGTACATACATGAGGGAATATTGTTGCAGTTATTATCTAAAATATGGCTTGCAGATTACACCTAGGAAAAAATTCTATTTCTGCTATCAAAAAATGTTTAAGTTCTTTGGAGAATACCCTTTTTGGGGAAAAGTCTTCTAGATATTTCCTGTTATTTACTTGAAGTTTTCTTCTTTGAAAAAAAAAATTGATCTCTTTAAGGGAAAAACAACAACTGGAAAAAAAACAACAACAACAACAACAAAACCCCAAACAAGAATAATCACTCTCTGGACTATCCCTAGGACTTTAAACAAAAAATGGCATTGATAGAGTAAACTTTCTCATTATCTCAAGCTTAAAAGGTGCAAAATTTCTGGTCACATTGTTTTCTATATCTATCATATCATCATCTATATCTATCTATATCTATTCTATCATAAATTGTTTTCTGATTTTGTCATATTAAGTCACCATAAAGCCTTCCAAAACTACATGAAGTTAAATATAAACTGAGGTATTATTCAATGATTTCTTGAGAGAAAATATTTGAAATACAGTGTTGGGGGGGTGGTTAGAATTCTGGGAAACATTCTAAACCTGCCCTAAAACTTTTCAATATGTTCCATAATTAACAAAAGAATTTTTCCTGAGTTAGTGTTAGTGATGGTGATTGCCATTAAAATAAACACTGAATCATGTAAATATAAAGTCATCCTTTAACTCTGTGAAAAATAAAGGTAAATATTAATTTTGTTCATGTGAAGTAATGTGGCTTTGAGACAAAGTATTACTCTTACTATTTTAAGGATATTTTTGGTGCCAGTAGAAGAAACTACTGCATCTATTAACTTCAAGTCTTCGGCAATCAGAAAATGAGGAAAAGTAATACTTTGGGACAGCAAGAGTACAAGGACTTTAGGCAATAAGGAAGGAACAGCAAACAAATCTTGTAATATGAAAGTAATAAGGAAAAGGGTGATTTCAATCTGTAACAGCATTTGCTAGAAAGCGTACCAGCTGAAAAGCAGAATCAGAAGTATTAAACAAAACAAACTATAACAAAAGAGCAATATTGAGATGGAAAACCCAAACTCTCAGAAGCCAAAACTGCCTACTAAATCATAATTTTATCCCTTCTGAGCACGATAATACAGCCGTTATAATCATTCTATTAAAATATTTTTACTGCAGACACTTCATACAGTGAATGGGTAGTAGTTTTAAAATGGACAGCAATTCGGTACTTTTTCTCTTCATAAATAGTCATATATTTACAGCACAATATTCAAACTTCCTTTTAAAGATAGACTTGGTATATTTAGTTATTATCTTCATAGGCTGTCCTATAATGCTTATGCCTCTAGAATCTCAACGATTCAGGAATTAATTCATCTCAATACACTCCATAGTGAGGGAGAGATTGCCTTAGATGAGGAACTTAGATGGAGACTGAAAAGATACACTGATATTTGAGGGTCCAACTTGATTCATGTAAGTTTTGATTTTTAAGGGAAATCAGCTTCCTACAGGATTTTATGTTCACAGCACAGATCCATTTGCTTTAATTGCAGCTGTGAGTACTTACTATTAGTGAAAATGAGACTCCAGGGTGTCAGTGTGTGCACCGATAAAAAAAAAAAAAAACCAACAAAACAACAAACCCCAAACATAAAGTTTGCTTTAAGGGCATAGCAAGTTGGTGACAGGATAAGTAAAGAATCCAGTTCTTTGCCACACTAGTCAAATATCTTAACCACAGAAACTTTTTTTTCTCCCCCTGAAAATTTTTGCTTATATATCTTAACATATCTTCAGGTAATTTGGTGGATGTTTTGGAGATTCTGTCACTACTTCATTACACTGACTGTGACACAGTTGTATTCTGTGCAGTAAATAGAAAAATGTTCCTGCCAAAAGCATGATTAAAATTCCCATACTGATGTGAATCTCAAATCGTGCTCTTTATGGACAACCTTATATTCTTTTCTTAATTTGTATCTGCCATCTGATTGCTTGATTTTTGACCATTAATAATCTTTGAACATGATTTTTTGATGTGTAACACCATTCTTTATTAAAAGGTTAATCAAAATCAATGCTGTAAGTTATGTATTTTGTTACCACAACCAAAATCTCTCATCCTCTGCCGCTTGAGCTGATTGAATAGTTAAGAACATAAAGTGTGCTCTCTAAACCAGCACTCACAAGGGGAGGCACCAGCAATAGGTTTTACAGGTGTTTGCTGTTATTTGCATTCCCCTCAAACATTGGAGGGAATTATGTTTTGGCAAGACAGAATCTATTCCCCCAATTTCTTCAGGTATACCTGTCTAAACTGCCTGTTTCTCAATACTGTATCTTTATCACCTGAATTTTCACTCCAGCCCCATCCTTATAATGTGGACAGTCCAACCATCCCCTCCTTATACATGTTTATACCAATGTCTCTCGACTGTAACTAGTACTGCCATTTTTCAGTAGTCCCTATTTGTTCTGATATTGCCCCAGAAGTCCCTATTTGATTTTCTTTATTCAAGTGGTTTTTATTCTTGATATCTTGTTCTTCATATCATCTCTCTCCTATCTTCCTCCATTTGCTGTCTTTACTGACTTCCAATCCCATCCTTACTCCTTGGGCTTCTCATTCCCCCAGTCACCAAAATGATTCTTCTTAATTGTGTCTTCACCATCTCCCTTCTGTAGTTTCCTGTTTAAGCCTTTTAAACACAGCTCCTCCTAAGGGTTTTTTCTTTTTTCTTTTTTTTTTTTCCTTCTTTCCTTCTTTTTCTTTGCATTTATTTATCAACCTGTCTTTACTCCTTTCTTCTTTTTCAGTTAGTCCAGCTTTCCTTCCCAGGACCTGGTCTCTATTTCTATCCCTACTTCAGGCAGTGTGGTCCCCATACTTCTTTGCCTCTTTGTCTTGTGGTCCGCAAGTGTTATTCTAATGTCCTGCCCCTGAGTCAGAAAGCTTCCTCTTCTGTGCTGATTGGGTTTTTCCCCAAGATAAGATGCTGGCCTGAGTGGCACAGGAATGGCAGAGTTGAAGTACTTGTGTTCTTTTCCACAGAATACAGAGATAACTGTTCCTAATTCATAAAAGGTAGATCTTTTGAAACAACTAATGAAAGGATGGGAATGCTATTAATTTCACTTGTTATTAATTGTAATTCAGATTATGGGAAAGAATAAGCCCCAAGAAAAGTTTGAAAGATCTCTAGCCATTTTAATCAATGCTTTAATTAATAATGAGCCAAGGCTGTCTCACTGATCACAAAAGAGAAATGCACAGATCAAAACCAACCTGGAAATACAGGTTTCATAGTGACTTTGATATTGAAGTGGATACATACTAGATATATGAGAGAGACAAAACCTATTTTGTTAAGAGAAGGGACCCTTCTGCATTATATCATATTAATTTACTCAATTAATATGAACAATCACGCTATCACAATTATGACAGTATGAAAGGGACAACCAAAAATTGTACTCTGTGCAACACTGACAGAAAAAGAAAAATAGTATTATTAGTTCTTGTCCTACAGATTTTCTTTTCTATCCCACAGCTTGCCCTGCATATCTTCGATTATAAAAAAATAAGTTGATATGGCTAGCTTCAGCTTGAAAGAGCTTCTAGGAAATAGAATCACAGACTCAGTGCCTTCATTCATTTCTTTTTCCTCATTGTTGCACTTGCTTGACATATTTCTCATAGAGAAACCCATGTTAACACTCCAATAATCAGGATTCTTTTTTTTTTCTCCACTGATATGGAGAGAAATATCTGCCTCCAAAGGCAGGACATCTGACATAGTTGGGATGAAAATTCATAGCTGGGATAAAATTCATAGTGGAGATGAAGATTCTCCATTGATATGGAAAGAGTCTAGACAATTAGTTTAACTATACAAGTGAACATGGATGAAACGGCATACTTTGTAACCTAGTAAATGAGGAGGTGGTTATGTAGCTTATGTCCTTTGTCCTCTAGTCAGGGACACCAGCATCAGTTATAACAGTTAGTTTGTGGTATAGATATTTATCTACTGTAGTTAAAAAAAGGACATCATATTGTTATCAGAAAGTAAGAATTTTCAGTTCATACTTGTCTGTCTAAACTCTATGAACTTGGGTATGAATTCCTGGCTCTTATTAAGACAGCTGTTTGGAGTTTCACTGGTGACTTCAGGGAAGCTAGATTTCACAGATAAAATCTTTATATCCTACAAAAATTTTGTTCCCTCTGACCAAGGTTCCACAGAAAGAATGTGTGAATTATTTCCCATTCCTGTCTTTGCTAAATAAGATAACAATTTTTTTTTTCTATTTGTATTGGACAGAGTTATTGCCAGTAACCAATACCTGAGGTGCAGTTTTAAAAGCTGTTCAGCAACACATTTAGTATCAGTTGTGATGTTGACATATCTAGAATCCCATAGAGTTAACAGAAGCTGTTAATTATATCACTTTCAATAGCTAAACTCTAGTAGCTGTTACTTCTTGAGTAAACAAACTTCAATCAACTATAAGGCTTTCAGGCCTCATTAAGGATCTTAAAAAAAAAAGTAAGAGAGTTGACTGTTTTGAAAGGCACATTGACTTTGTAAATCTTTTAGCTGTAAGACACATAAATCTTTAAACTGTAAGTCATTGATGTAATTAACTAGTGTTTTAAACGTATATACATTTAAATGCATATGAAGCAAAGTAAAATGTTAATTTTCAGAGAAAAAATGTATCTACTGAAACCTGCCACAAACTAGTCCATGAGTAAAAGTTTTAATTTTTGCTAATATTTCAGTTTTTATTGCAGGTAATGTTTTACCAATGTTGATAAATCAATAATTTTAATCTGTAATTGTAATCAATAATTTTAAAAGAGATATATGAGCTTTGAAATGGGCTTGGGTTAAATGTTGAGGTGGTTTGACAAAGGTATGATTTATGTTCGGTTTTAAACACTGAATCTGTTGAAAATTCAGAACCTCAGTCTGGAAATTGTTTTAAATCTAACAGTAAAAATGAAAAAAATGATAGGCAAAAGCAAGTTTTGTCTATAATTTTTGAACTGCAGTAATTTTGTATATGGCATATGCTTAGAGAGTCTGCCTTATTTAAAAAAATATTTTTGCACTAATAATTTGTTACTGAATCCATCCAATGTGGTTATAATTCATAGCAAGGCCTTCTATTGCCTGGGGCTTATTAATAAGGCAAACACGCAAGGTTTTTGAACAGGTTGTCTACCAAAGTCTGCAAGAGTACCCACCCTGTGGGAAAGGAAAGATACCTATGTTACTCACCAAGCTAAGGAAAAGACATTCTACTGAGCAGTACCTGAATAAGAAAATTGAACAAAGTGAAAATGAGCAGTGGATATCAAAATCACGTAACTAACTCAGTACAAGCCTTGGTAATGTCTTAGTCTTGGGACCATTAGGAAAAGGAAATAATTTCTCCACTTAAAAATATGTAAATTGAGGTAATACGGAATAATAATATTTTCATTTGTTCTTAATCTGCAAGGTGTTTCATACCAATGATAAACAACATTTCCTTTGAGAAGTTGCACTGGATAGTCCTCTAGTAAAAAAATTATTTTTATTTTGATACCAAGATAAGTACGTGCATTCTCTCAAATGCAGAGCTTATGTCTCTTATTTGTAAATAAATTACATCTTATGTTTGAATATCAGGTATATTTTTCTAAGCATCTGGAACTAGATTTGCAAAGGTCATTAAACACATCCATATAATTAATAGTTGTATATTAGTATGTTATTTTTCAAACAGTAATGTCCAAGTGTAGAAATTAGTACATATATATTAGTTTATTTGAAATACATATCATTGTTTATGATAAGCATATAATAAAAAGAAAATCAGAATGGCATTTAGAACTCTGAAGAAAGATGCAAGATTAACTCAATCTGCTTATATGTGCAGACAATGTCTTTAACTGATGATTTTGTTATTATCTCTGCGTAGCCCCCTCTCTCTGTCAGTGCACAGTGAGCCAGAATAAAACCAAAGTGGAACTGGAGTAAATTTCAGATATTCATAGCTGTGAACCTGTGTGAATAGAAACCTTTTCTTCATATGACTCTAGAGAAATTGCTAAATGCTCTCAAAGTGAAAACCAGTCGTAATTGGACCCATGGGCAATATCCATAGTAACAGACGAAATGCACCAGGGGATAGGCGCAGCCAATGGTATGCAATTATCTATTTTGTTTCACATTTGGTATGCTCCCTAGAACGGCTACAGTCAGTGCAAATCAGCTTTCCCCTGCCTATTCCTACCTACAGTCTGAGGGATAGCATGGCTCAGGGACTATTTTAGGGGACTTTAGGGATAAAGTACTCTATTTGGAGGGAATAGAGAGTTTTAGCCGCGCGAAAGCAAGTTATGCCGCACCACTTACCTTGAGAGCAAATGAACAAGGCCTTGTTATTATATTCACTAGCATATAGTAAATACATTTACTAGCATATAGTGAGTAATTAATTGACTCATTCTCATTGTGAGTCAATGAGAGTCTTGAAGTGAATCCACTCATTCTTTTCCTTCTAGTGAGTACATGAAAAACAACAGAAGAACTTTCAATTTCTAAATCTAGGGTTTAAGAAAACACAAAATAATAAACAACACCTGGTAAACTTTGTGGACAGACAAAATTCAGACCTGTTAGATGTGGTAAATGAAACAAGTTAAAAAGAAAATGTCCATCATATCCAAAGTATCTTTGAGGTTTATTTACTTCAAGTTACTATTAGCCTATTTTAGAGATTCAAAGGCACTCTGAAGAATTTGCAGCAAGCCAGGAAGCCATTTAGAATTGCTAGACTATATCTCCACTACATTTGAGGCTTGGCTGCACATCTGCTCTCTGGTCTTCTCAGTAACTTTCCGATTAAACTTCTGCAAATGTCTTCTTTGCTGTGTCAGTCAATTTTTTATTCCTCTAACTCCTTCAGCACTTTCTCACACACTGAGCACATCAAGCTGCTTTCAGAGAAATATCCATCTATCTCCTCAACTCTTCAGAGAGTCCCATCTACCCAAATGTGCAATGGTCATGGAAAGGCAAGCAGTCAGGTATCTTTCCTCACAGGTTCTGAAGAAAGCATAGAGTACTAATGGGTATAGTAGATGGTAAACAAACAGAAAATAGATGGTACTACTACAATGCTATTAAAAAACATGACTTCTTTCCCCAAAAACCTCAATACAGCATTAAAACATTTAGAAAAATTATTATCAAAGGTTAATCTTACAGTTCTTATTTCTTGCCATGGAGATCATTGAACAGATTTAAAGCATATCCAGATTACTAGGACTGCATTGGTTGTGAGGATCAACTGAGGGACTCAGGCTTGTTCAGTCTAGACAAGAGGTGGCTTGAGAAGACCTAATAGCAGCCTTACAATACTGGAGAGTAGGTTACCAAGAAGATGAAGCTGGAGTCTACTGAGGTGCACAGCAGGACAAAGAGGGAAAAAAGGTCATAAATTCAGAAAGGTGATGTTCTGAACAGGTATAAGGAAAAAAGATCACTATGAGGACAATTAAACATACAAACAGGTTGTCCAGAGAGGCTGTGAAGTCTCTGTCCTTGGGGGTTTTCAAGATTTGATGGTACAGGAGCCCTGAAAAACCTGATCTGAATTCGGCATTGACCCTCCTCTGAGCAGGAGGTAGAACTGGCTGACCAGCTGCGATTCCTTCCAGGCTGAGTGATTCTTTGATTATTTATTTGGATGAACAAAAGAATGAAGTAATTTCCCCCTGTCCATTTAAAGGATGTTTGACACTCCCAAATTTACAATCTTTTCCAGAACAAAGAAGCACAAAAATAAGACTACAAGAGATGTCTTTTTTTCACAGTCTGGTCCTTTCTAACAGGCAACCCTGAAATGCTGTCATAAACTGATAATGTTCCATATGGAAGTAATTTTGCTTTTTTGACATACCTACTTATCTTGAATGTCTATCCCAGATGTGGATTCAACTGATGATTTGAAATCAGCAGGACTGAAGAGCGGAGGTGTAGGAATTTCTTTTTATCAAACATGCAAAAAGGTACCTCGAGCTTGTTCAAAACAGGTGGATGAACAACTTCCTGAAGAAAAGGAAATCAGATTTATAAAGGATTAGGCATCTTCTAGTTATGTTTGCTGACTAAAACATCAAAGGGATAATCTGTTTAGGGGAAGCCTGGCATATGAGACAGCAAAGAAGGGTTAAAGAAGTGTTATCTAATGAAAACATCCTAAACAATGTTGCTTTTTCTCTGAGTTTCAAGAAATAACATGAAATTCCAAGGTCTTCACAACCTTTCACTTTGTTCTCCTGTGCCAGAATCACAGGCTGGATGAGTTTGGCAGGGACCTCTGGATACTGTTTAATCCATCTGCCTTTCTCAGGGCAGGGTCACCTACAGCAGGCTGCTCAGGGCCATGTCCAGTTGAGTTTTGAATATCTCCAGGGATATAGACTCCAAGTCTTCCTGGGAAACCTATTCCAGTGTTTGACCACTTCACTGAAAAAAAGTTTTCCCTTATGATTAAATGGAATTTCTTCTATTTCAATTTGTGTCTCTTGCCTCTTGTCCTGTCTCTGGGTACCACTGAGAAGAGTCTGTCTCCATTTTCTTTACTTTCCTCCATCAGGTATTTATGCACATGGATAAGATCCCCTTGAGCCCTCTTTTCTCCAGGCTGGAGAGTCCCAACTCTCTCTGCATCTCCCTGAGGCAGATGTTCCACATTTCCTTAGCCATTTTAGTGTTCCTAAGACCTTGCAGTATATAAATTTCCTGACAAACTAAATATCCTTGCCTTGCTTAGAGCAACAAAATGTATCAGGCTTAAAAAATTGACATTCCTCTAAAATTAGTTCTTGTCAATTCTGAAATGTCACAATTACTTTAATTGGAGAGAGGTTGTTGCTGTTCCAGGAACCCTCCCTCCTTTTCTCCCACCCTGTAAATATTGTTCTGCATCTGCAAAATCTACAGGAAACTTAACCAAAATTCTTTCTTCCACTGCTGAGACTAATACCTCAAGACAAAGTACTGAAGACTTCTGACTGATGAAAACATAAAAGGCTTAAAAATGTTTTTCTTACATATATTAGCTTTCATAGAGTAATATACCATTAGAAATGTAATTAGGAAACACTGACAATTCCCTGAACTTTTGGTCTATATTATGCTCTCAGAAAACAAAACTATATAAAAACATCAGGGATTTCACTCTAATGTTGCTAGTTGGAGACATTATGTTTCCACATATGATAATTTGATTTTTGGTACATATAGCCCTGGATATTTCAGTGTAGAAGAGGCAAAATGCATATATTTATGTTATTCCACCTTCTTGTGGGCAAGATCAGTTGGCTCCATTGTTTTCCAGAGAAATGGGAGCCAAACTAGGGGCTTTCTTTAAGTGGGGAAGTGTGGCCTGACTAAAAGGTTCTTTCCAACCAAAATTTTTCTAAGATTTTATTAGATATGATTGCTGATTGTACAGACAAACTAAGTTCATATTGCCTCCATTACTCCTTCATACAATTAGTGACATATCTGTTAAAAATATATGAAGAATGCAGTTATGAAAGAATTTGTAATCATCATTTAAGTGCATTTTTATTCTAGATACTAAAATGACACATACTGAACTTGTCTTTATAAATTCATAACCCCAACCTGTCTTTCTAGAATAAACTCTGGGCATATTTACATTGGTTTTCTTTAAAGCTCTGGTTTAGGGCTTACTGTCCATTTTTATAGACCAATAATCAGTCTCTGCCTCAAAGAGCTAACACATTAGAATTATGATAAGTGCAAGAATAATCATGCATTGTAATGGTGAATATGTTTCAATATCAGAGTAGAATCATCAGTTTCTAATATTATTACTTAACTTTGACAAGAAAATATTATTTTTATTCCAATTAAAGAAAAATACTACCACTAAATGGATGTTGCACTTATTAATAAGATATTAAATAGGAGTCACCAGATGGTGCTGTAACACCTAATTTTGCAAAGTCCTTTGTCTGAACAAACAATAGTCTCTTCAGCCACAGGAAAAGCTACATTCTTTCTAGTTCAATAATGCACTTCATTTTAGGGAGAGCTCTTGCAAGCACCTAGAATATGTGCTTTCTATCTTGGTTTCATTCACCAATCATTTTGGTTGAGATAAGTAAATTTTATGTGTTTGGGCTGAGAATCCTAAATGAGATGAATTTTCTGCATGCAATGTGTCTCTGTCAGAAGAAAAGTAGGTGGTGTAAAATTAACACCTTAGGAACATAAGGTAAACTGCTAATTTAATTCTCAAGATTGGCTATCCCTTGGCAGAAGACTAACAGTTTGCCCATAATATATTAAAAAAAAAAAAAAAAAGGTCTTTCATCCCTGTTTAGTTATACAGCAAAGAAAACTTCCTAACTAGAGCACTTTGACACCGGCCTTGAACAGTTGCAAAAGGAACACTGAAATCCATGATGAATTACATAGGCTTCTGAATTTACGGCATCTGGCACTTCACAAATTTTAATCTATGGATTTAGATGGATTCAAACATAACACAAAGCTGTCTATAAATATCCATTATACATCTAAGGTCTTTCTCAGTTCAGACACCTGTTGCCCAGTACCAATGATACATTCTGTTATGCTTGGGGTTGCTTTAACCAGAAAGAAAAGTTGTTTCTTTCAGTCCATGACTTTTAAAAGAATTACAGGCTTACTTTTAAGTAAGAAGGAATGGTAAAAAAAATGAGACATGATCCAGCCATTGACCTGAAAACTCTGTAGGCTTATACATCTTCCCCGTAAACACAGCCAGGGACTATTTTCTTAGATCTGTTTGTCTATTTCTACATCTCAGGTGAAAATTCCAAAAAAACCTATGGGACAATATTGTTTATCTGAAACCAAAAGGAGAACTGGAACTTCATTCTTCTATTTTAATTACATTTTCTCAATCACTTTGTACTTCCTTCACCTTTTCCCCTTTGTACTTGCTTACTCACTGCTTCATGTTTTTTTGCTGCCAGATCAGAGAGGATTGCTCACCTCCTTCTTGTTTCAGTACACAAGAGGCAATGAAAATCCTCCTTCTATCAGCTGGAAAGAAATGTGAAATTTTTTTTTGCATTTGCCAGAAAGTGAACATGGTGCGTTCTCCCTAAAACTTGCAACAAGGTCTTCTGACTTCTGATGCATGCTAAGAATAGATTGTGCAATAAATATTAAAGCCAGCATGGAAAAGCATAGGAGAACACATGCAGCAGCTTTTATTACAGTAAGTCTTAAAATGAATTGAGTATGTGACACTATTGTTTATAATAAATCATAATCTGATTCTTTTTTAAAGCTTTTTAATATTAGTTAGCTGATCAAACGCTGCCTCAGAATTTCCAGTTTGGCATCCAGTTTGTCTTCAGATCAGAGGACTACACTGTTCAGTTTAGGTCCTGTATACCCTTGCATACAAGAACTTGCAAAAGTATATAAGGATAAGAAATAAAAACACTACAAAACTTATGTTAAGTAAAAAAAAAAAAAAAATCAGGAAATATTGGAATAAAATAACAGAATATTAAAAGTTTTATTATAAACAAAATCTAATCTTTACTTCTGCATATGGCACTCCAGATAATTTCAGCCCTGATCTCTAATTTTTAATTGGTCCAAAACAAATGCTTTCAAAATGCAGTTAATTCTAATGTAAAACCTTCAAGACATCTCTTGGTTATTTGTTTCAATACCTAATTAAGCTAGCACTTAAAAATACAGCTTTTATAGTTTGAATTTATCTGTTTTAAACTTGATATACAGTCTAAGGTTGGAACACACAACTGGATGACTGTCTACTGCATATTATGACAGCTATTATTATATATGTTATTAGCCTGTAGAATATCTGAGGAAAAAAAAAAAATCATCAAGATCTCTTTAACTCTCTTCAAGCTAAAATAACACCTTTTACTATATTTGCCTCAGTTAACCTGCCAAAGATTGACTAATACCAAGTAATATTACTGAAGTGAAGCTAAGATATCAGGGCTATGCCTTAAACAATCTTATTGGCTAATTCTTAAATTAATGACATATATGCATAGAGTAGAAGAGTAGGTGCTTGGGAGCTCTACATTAAGTTTTATAGGTGGAAGGTCTGATGCCATCTAAAATTATCTGCAGAGCCCCAGAATTTCACAGAAGTTCTCTGCAATGTCAACCACGTTGAAACAAGTAAGCTTTGGTTTGTCATTGTCATTTTCCCAAGCAGTAATTCTCACATCTTATTAAATAGCTGTTCTCCATTAATGAGCTCTAAAAAGGATCAGACATATTTCTCTACGGTTATTGTTTTAGTGCTACATTGTTGTATTTATGTCACAAGCACAGATGCTTTTTGTTAGTCAGAAGTAAGGTTTAGTTCCATTAGAACTTTCACACCCACTTATCACATGAGGTATAGATGAAATAGCCATCTGTGTAAATCTAAAAACTTTTTTGAGAGAAACCAAATAACTAATTTATACATTTACAGCAGTCTATTTTTTATCCCTTGGTTAATCCATTTAGACCTGCATTTCAGTATATCAGTGCATTTACATTTTTACCATTCAGGAAATCAAATATTTTGGTTAGACACCATTTGTTCTGAATAAAGTTCTGTACTCTGGAGTTCAGTCATACATCTTCTAGCATTATATCAACATTACAAAATAAATCTCATAAGGTCAGAAAATAGTTAGAGCTTTTGGTCTTATTTTTTACATTTTCAATCTAAAATTATCAACATGACATAATACTTATTCTCTTTTAAGATATGATGATGATACTAGTTTATAGTATGATTGTACAATAATTTTACGTGTGTATTGGTTTATCAATGAAACCAAGAAGGTGATGTAATTTAGAAAAGCCTTGAAGAGATAAAACTTGATGAAAAATATATCATCAGTGTTCCACAGCTGTTCCACAAACTAATGTTGTATAAATCTCTTAAAACCAATTATACTTAGGAGGATTTGGACATGAGGAAAAATTTCTTTACTGAAAGAGTGGTTAAACATTGGAACAGGCTGCCCAGGGAAGTGGTTGAGTCACCATCCCTGGAAGTATTTAAAAGAAGTGTCGATGAGGTGCTTAGGGACATGGTTTAGTGGGCAGGGTGGTGTTGGGTTGATGGTTGGACTCGATGATCTTAGAGGTCTCTTCCAACCTTAATGATACTATGATTCTGTGATTCTATGATTATTTCTAACAGTTACATTTGGGAACAATGTCTGTCAGGGACCCTAGAATTAATCTAAATATACAGCTACAATCTTTCAAAGTACAGAAGATACAGAAGAAAGAATCATCAAACCTTATCTAGCACCTCATTGTCTTCAACAGTATTTTTAAAGTTAGTCCCTCATATTCACCATTGGAAGACTTGAATTTCTGGATGTCAAATCATTTTGAATTAGTCCTCTAGGATGGGATTCACCTCAGAACATGTCCTAGTGAGTCTAAGCCTAGGTTCAATCTCTACTTAAAACACACAGTCAGACAAATGTCAAGGGAAGATTCTTCAGTTCTATCTTACACAGGGCAGGCACATTCCTTATTACTAAATCAAGATGATTATTTTGCACAGTTTGCATGGGCAAGACTTCTCCGATCAAGGCCATATTTAGAGGCAAGTTGTGTTTAGTACCTGACGTATTTCTTTATTCCTTCATTCTATCTCCCTTTTTGGATGAAGGCAGATAAATTTGACTTTTACTGTCACTGTGAGCCGAGAATAACAATGATGAACTTGGGACTAAGGAGCTACAAAGATGCAGCAATACCACATATGCAAACATTCAGAATAAATCTGGTCACTTAAATGCAGAAGTATTACTTGTCATGCTCAATTACTACAAATGAAGCATGATTGATTGATTATACCCTGTCACGTCATAAGAGGTTCCCTCAGAGCAAAGGAATTAATTTAGATAAATACAAGGTAATAATACACTCAGGAAAATGTAATATCAGTGGGATGTACAAAACTGGTGAATTCTGGTTGGAACTTGATAGCACGGCAGACCTCACAGTTGCATGACATTGCACAAAAGGTTTTCTCTATATAAATAGGTGGCTCATGCAGCAGAAAAAATAACACAGCCTTCGTAATATTTAACCCTGAAGTAAATGTTGTGATTATCATCTTAAAATTTGGTAAGAGTAAAAAAATAAAAAAATAAAATAAAATACCCCCCCCCTAAAACTCATAACCGGGAATACATTAATGCCCTGTTATATATACCACAAAAAGGTGACAAAGCCAAAATTTATCTTGTATTGACTGAGATACAATAGATGTCCATGAACGACTTAAGGAATAAACATTATAAATCAGTGAGAAAATCAGTATGAAACAGTCTACAAAGTGCAAGAACATATGCTGGAAACTCCAACTGATTCTCTGAATGATTCCCAGTTAGAGTGGGTACAATTTGCTGTACCCACACTTTGTTGCCCAACTACAGAGAATTTGACTACAGACATAAGAAAAATGACCAAATACAGAGAATTTGACTATAGACATAAGAAAAATTACCAACTTGGTTCCATTTTCAATCATTTTTCCTGTCTTTCTCAAAATCCTTTACAGATTGTCATTGCTATTTGGGTAATGTGGTAGTAGTTCAAGGTGGGAGTCATTTTACCTCTCCAAGACATTTAGCTTACACCTAAAGTTTTTTGACTATTAATGTATTTATATCATTAAGATACTGAAAGAGGACTTTAGGCAGTAAAACCTCAGCCCTTTCTCTAGGCTCAATTTCTGTGTATGCTAATTATACAGATTTGGATGCATAAAGATCCTCCTTGTTGTTTTAAATATCCATCTCACACACGAGCAAGATTCACCTCCTTGACTAAATGTGTCTAATATCCTTTCAGACATTATATAATTCATTTCTTTCATGGCAGCTCCCTGTAATTTCTAGAAAGCTCTTAAATTTAAATTGACTCCAGATAGTAACTGCCTTTCTCAAGCAGTTCAGGTCTGAAAGGTGATGAATAAGCATGGGGACCCATGCAGGGCTGCTGTTTCCATCCCATGCCAAAAAAACTGTCTCTGTCTTAGGAATACCTGTACCAGGGCCAGTATTGGAATGTGGTGCTCACTGTTTTGCTTGTATAACCATCACACTAGCCCATGTGGTATTGTGGCAAATAATGAGCAATCTCTCACCTTCAGCAGAGCATCTGGACCAGTAATAGTGGTTGTAGGCTTGTTGGCTATCACTGCTTTGTTCTGGAAAACAATATGTTATGCTTTCATTTTCACCAAAGCCTTTATGGAGGTATTCTTCTTTATGGGCTACCATGGGCTCTGGGATTTCATAATTCATGTTTGCAATGTAGTTATCATAAGACATTTGCGTGTGGATATGTGGAGCGGAAGAGCATGTAGCACACAAGGTACAAGAGTAATGTTTAGGCTGGAGTCTGCCCAGCCTTTCATTCTTGGGTTAGCAGTCTAAAATGTTTTTTTCTGGGAAATACAATGGTTTTGAATAAAAGTTACATCACAAAGAGAAGACTGCTATATATTTTGGAGTAATTATAATTTGTCCAATTAGCTAGGACAATTGGACAAATTATAATTACAATTACAAATTATAATTATAATTATAATCACTCAGGCTATTCCAATTAGCCTGAGTGAATCACTCTTAATTAAGGTTGTGGTTTATCCCATCTAAATGTAACTATGAAATTAAGATTCTAGTCTAAACTAACCATCTAAGATCATTGATGGAAGGAGATAGGCACTTTAAGGAGGTCTCCAATGAAAATGTCTAAATATGGACAGATGATAATACCTTTCTACTTCTCCTCAACACCTCATTATCTGGAAAGGCTGTTAGTTAATGTAGCTGGAGTGGAGCTCCCAGCAGAAGACATTCATGGCCCCTCCCTCTCCTCAGTAGCTATATAGGGGGATAAGGCACTTAAGTATGACTGGTTTATCAGGCTTCAATGGTGGAGCAATTCCATCAGAACCACAGTATAGTTAAATCCCAGTGGGAAAAGTTAGGACTGGGAATTGGGAGAACTGAAACACCATTTTCAACATCTTCCGTATGTTATGCATTTGACCTAGAAGAAACCATTTATGGTTATCTTTCTATTTTCTGATATCCCATTAATAAAGAACAAGTCTTGTGTAAGCTCGCTGGTCACCACTACCCTAAGGACTGTTTTGCCATCCCTACTTCACAAGTTTTTCCTGCACTTTTGCTGTATTAATTTGGTTGCAGCTTTCTACATTGAATCCTATTATCCTGTTTCAATTTTTTCATTTTTCAGGAAGCATGCAATAAGTAGTGAAAAAACAAAGGGTTTAAAATAGATACATTAAATTTAAGAAAGATGAGGCCATTATATCGCATTAAATACTATCATCTAATCAATGAATTTTGCCTGGTTGTTCCTACACTGAAGGCAGTAACTTGTTTTACTGAAGTTTATAGATGAGGCCATTATATCGCATTAAATACTATCATCTAATCAATGAATTTTGCCTGGTTGTTCCTACACTGAAGGCAGTAACTTGTTTTACTGAAGTTTATACTCGATAAGAAAATCACAGTGGGATAACATCACCACAGTAGGACTCATCGTGAGGATGAACCGCCCATAATCCAGGATGAACATTTGCGAGCAGGATGAACCCCCCATAATCCAAGAGGAAGCGGTCAATGACCTGCTATGTCATCTGGATGCTCACAAGTCTATGGGGCCGGATGGGATCCACCCGAGGGTGCTGAGAGAGCTGGCGGAGGAGCTAGCGTTAACGGGGGAGGTCCCGGACGACTGGAGGCTGGCCAATGTGACGCCCATCTACAAGAAGGGCTGGAAGGAGAATCCGGGGAACTACAGGCCTGTCAGCCTGACCTCGGTGCTGGGGAAGATTATGGAGCAGTTCGTCTTGAGGGCGCTCACAAGGCATGTGCGGGACAACCAGGG
>NW_008824761.1:3623011-3623338 GCF_000699105.1 Pygoscelis adeliae | reverse complement strand
AGATTGGATGTGAGGAAAAATGTCTTTACTGAAAGGGTGGTTAAACATTGGACCAGGCTGCCCAGGGAAGTGGTTGAGTCACCATCCCTGGAAGTATTTAAAAGACGTGTAGATGAGGCGCTTAGGGACATGGTTTAGTGGGCATGGTGGTGTTGGGTTGACGGTTGGACTCGATGATCTTGGAGGGCTCTTCCAACCTTAATGATTCTATGATTCTATGATGCTGTCTGGGCTGGGGTCTGCCTGGGGGCTGGGAGCTAGGGGACTCCCCAGTGCCTGGCAGCCAGGGCCCGTCCCACCCCCCAGCCAGGAGCAGGGCAGCTGGGG
>NW_008824761.1:3614720-3622932 GCF_000699105.1 Pygoscelis adeliae | reverse complement strand
GCCTCGAGTGGGGGGGCGCATGCCTGCGCAGGGCAGGGCTGTGGGGTGCTGGAGACCGGCCCTGCTGCGGTGTCGCTGGGGCAGCAGCTGACAGCCCCGGCGGGCTGAAATGGGGTCCTGGGCCATGGGCAGGGTGGCGGGAGCCCCAGGGAGGCTGGTCAGGGTCAGTCAAGTCCATTAGTGCCCTCAGGGCCCCGACAGTGATATTCATTCTGTAGACACCTAACTTTATGTCTACTTGTAAGGGTCTACACACCTGATGTAGATCTGAGAGCTTCCTGTATAGTAACAGACTATATCTCATTAAAACAGCCAATGGCAATTATTTAGAATACTCTAAAGCAAAAGAATGGCATAAAGGTTTAAGCTAAAGAATTGCACAGGTGTTCATGTCATTTGAAATGCTCTGGTACACTGTTTCTGGTCCAGCACTGCAGTTCTGGGATGGCAAAGGTCTCCTCTAAGTCCTTGTATCACGTCTGCCCTACCCATTTGGATCTCTTGAACCTTCCGGGCACTACATGTGGCAACTGAAGCCTACCCTTACATAAAAGAACCAAATCCCTACAGACTCTGCTGTCTAGATTGGCTAGATCTCCCTTGACTACACATAAACATGTAGCTTATGTGTCAATGTCTGGACATCAATTCAGTTGCCTAAACGTGGGTGTTTAGTGCCATTTGAAATGACCTATGGTATCTGAGACTTCCATATGGGTTTGGTGGCTACAATACAGGGGGACCAACACCCTTCTGCAGTGGAGCCAAAAGCCAAACAATTTGTACCAGAGCGTTTCAAATGGTTGCTTTCTTCAGCTGCTACTGAGACCTTAATAAAGTTATAGATAATACTGTAATTATATCCATCAAAATATTTTCCTTACTTGACTCAAGGCAGCATTACTGAGCTATTAAAATTCCCAGATCTTCTGCTATAACTGCCATATAATCTGTTGTTTCCTAGCCTGTATTTGTGGAGATGATTACTTCTACCTAATTGTAGGACATTGGACATAGTCTTAAAAGATGTTGTCTTATTTTATCATGCTGCTTTTCCCATTTGTTAGGGTCATTTTCATTTCTAATCTTGTCTTCCTATTACATTGTCCAAATCATTATTAATAAGTAACATTGGGTGCTGAGTAGAGCCCTGCAAAACCTGATATGATACATCCTAACTATTTGGTAAGGCTCATTAATAATAACTCACAGAAAAAAAATTGTAAAATCAAGAAATGGGAAATCTACAGCTTCTCCTCTACCTACCAGGTTTGCTACCTTGTCATATTAAAAAAAAAAAAAAAAGAGAGAGAATAGTTTGACAGGAGTGTTCTTAACATGTTGCTGCTATTTACCTCCTTGTTATCTTCTGTTCTAGTTACAAACATTTTATTTGATTATTTGTTCCGGTACTTTTCTGGAAAAAAAAGTTGACCAACTGGTCAATATTTATTCCCTTCTCACCTGTTTGCCCACTATTTTCCATTTCAAAGATAGGCACCTTGTCTTTTGTTTTGTTTTGTGTTCTTAGTCTTTAGGACCTGATCCATCTTTCATGAGTTCTCAAAGATAAATGGTAACAGCGTATCTCTGAAGCAGACATTCAGCAAATGCCCTTAAGTGTTATGATTCACAGTGTTGCATTGCCTAAGACTTAGAAACCTTGTTCCAAGAATGAAATTCAAAGTAACGAGATAATGATCTAAAGGGTGATATTTGTGGAAGAGCAGAAATGGAATTCACAGCAGTCAGCATCCTAAATGCTAGGTATATATACCATACAAAGAAATGGGTTTATTTAAGATCTTTGCTATTGCAGGATCCCTAACCTTGCTGTTTAGGAACCCAGGTTAATCTGGATTCAAGAGCTGAAATGCCCTCTAAAGGTATACACATGAATAATAATAAGAAGAATAAAGCCTCTTTTCTTTCCAGGCAAGTGAGCTAATGCCTAAATTATTTAACAGAGAAAGTACCAGTAGCTTTAGGCAATAGAATAAGCTCAGTCTAAACATGACTTGAAACTTGTGCATCTCTGAGAACTTAAAAAAAGGGATACTTTCTTCCTGAATCTTTAAGTTTTCTTCAATATCACTTCTCAGTTTATTTTCTTGTTCTTACCTGACTCCTTACCTCTTCAGAGCTGCTATGAGTTGTGTTGGTTATCTGGCTATCACTCGCAATTTTAATGAAAGAGTTCAGCCTTGGTATTGTTTGCTGACGAAGTTCTCTGCAGAATAATGCAACAATTCTTTTCCTCTTTCTTCTTATATAGTTAAATAAGGTTTTCTTAGTAACAGTGCTGATTGTATATTATTTCATGCATTAGCGTTTTGATTTTCAACCTACAGGTTTGTTGTACTGGTTTATATTTGTCCTCTGTCATCTGACCTACTTGCCATTTTTGGTATATCTGTTTAAGATCAGGTTAGTGAAGGGCTCATGATTTTGAGACAAGATCTTCTCCTTTATTTACTATCCTTCTCCCACACACATCTGAATTTCTATTTTGAAATTATCTGGCTTTAGGCTCCAGCTATTACATAAAATACAAAATAAATGTTATAAAACATAGGAATATCTGCAGTAATAAATATTTTCAATCTATATTACTCTATCCAGTGTATGTGCCAGGTGTGGAGAAAGGCCATAGTGAATAGCTGAGAAAATATTCATTGTTCATGGAAAAATACAAAAATCAATGAAATTATAGTGATATAGCACTATAGTAGTGATGCAGGCCAAAAATTTAGTATCAGTTCCCCTTAATGAGATAAATTTGCTTATTTTTGAAACTGCTCATATTCGTTAGACTGAATGCTTATCGGTCATTAGAATGGTTATAGAGTTAGAGATCTTTATGCTAGAACACCTATTAGTGTCTGTTCCTGTGCTTAATTCCTATTGTTTAACACTTGCAACCTATGACTCTAGCTCCTAGCTCTCTTTTAGCTCTTCCTTTTAACTCATGATCAGTTTTTAATTCTCTGTTCCTGATATTGGCTCCTGACCTTGGACTTAACTTTTCATACAACTCCAGAGTCTGTGTTCTTCCCTGAGTTCTTTTCCCTGTTTCTCAATATTGTGCTGGACTTCTTACAGCTCTGGAGTTACTAAATATCTATACAATTTTGTGAGGGCTATGAGGGTTACTAAATCCTATTTTTTATTAATAGCCACATCAAAAAAGGTCTACTTCCAGAATCTTAATTTTTGGGATTTTTTTTCCATGTTGTAGGGTCACTGAACAGCAATAACCACTAGATTCTCTTGTATTATTTTTGTGTGCCACTTCTCACAGTACAGCACTAAACTTTAGATCATGACTTTCATAAAATGTGTTCCATATATTTCTGTTATTTTTTAGTATTTTATTTTCTGTTCAACACTACAGAAAACATCTATAAGTTCATTAAATTTTAGTTTACAATAGAATGTCAATCTTTAGACTCCTAAATGTAGGCATCTACACCCTGATCCTACCAAGATCTGAGTAGATATATGTGTACCTTCCCCTAATCCTCAGCTTCCTCTGATAAAGCCTGTATGACATAAATACAGAACCTCAGAAACTCTGTAATATTTACTGATGCTTCTTCTCATTGTTTCCATCATCATGGGCCAGATTAGAAGGCATTTGATTCATACAAAGACTCATAGAGCAGCTTTCAATTGACAAAACATAGGTATCTATTGTCCTTTTGTACGCTCTGGGATACCTTACCTAGCCTGTGGTGTTCCAGAAAGTTTTGGGTTTCCTATAAGGCCTACACCATATCTGCTGGCCCAGTATTTCTGAAACTCCAGCCAGGCCATACCAAAAAAAAGTAGGTGCCTATATTTAAGCAACTGGACTGAAACTTAGTGAGACTTACATTCAGTTAGCAGTCCCCCAATCTGTTCAGAAATAGTGTTCAGAAGCCCTGTTTGTATTTACAGGCAGCAGCTTCAAATGCAACTTGGGAACTATAAGTTAAAATGGCCTAGTGAGAAGGGAACTGAGTTAAACCTCTCAAAGTAGACGGTATAAAGAAACCTGACCTGCTATCCCAAATCAAATCAGTGCACCAATAAATTTAGTAGCTGTCAATATCTGAGACTTCAAAGACAGCTGAAAATCTTCCTGTCACCCATACAGTTGGATAACTGTGCTGCACTATATAGAAAAAGAAAAAAAAACATCTTCCCTGGTCATCACAATGAACTGTTTAGCTTTTGAGAGGTATGAAAACATCCCTTATTTTTTAACTTGTTTCAGTGTATTTTTGGTTCATGTCAGTTATAAAATCATTCACTTTTTTTTGCAGACTGGGATTCTCTACTCAGTTGTATTAATTTCATAACAGTTTTAAGTAGCTCTTATGGAATGCTTCACAAAAGAAATCATTGTTATTTTCATCTCTGGTTTACAGGTGAAGAAAGTGAAATATAGATATCTGCCAAACTCAGGCAACAAACAATGGAATTCTAGAAACAAAATTTGGGCATTCTGAACATTTGTCCAACATAAATTCTCACTGTCACTATGATATTCTTATAATGCTTCCATATTTATCTATCAAAACTTCTCTGTTTAGAGGTCAGAAAAATGAAAGAAATGAAGAGCTTCTAATATTTCTTTTAAAATCTTAAAACTCAGTATTTAAAATTATTAATCTCTTTCATTTTTCCTAATAAACAACAACATTATATTTTGATTTAAACTTATTGCTGCTTAATTTAGTGGTAGTATCATAAGCCATCACGGATGTTTTTTCAAAACCACTCTTCTCTTGGATATATATGAAAGTGATACAACCCTAATTACACACACACACACACAAAAATAGTGTCTACTTCAGTATTGAAACAGATGAACAGGGAGATGGAAATGCATCTGCTGATCTGCCTAAAATCCTCATCCAAATTATGCGGTACAACTAAGATTCTTTTCTTTAATGATTGGTTTAACGCTTATATGTTCTGTCTGTATAGTAACCTTATCCTGGCTTATAATAACTGTCTGGAGGTACTGCCCCATTTTCTGTGTTAAAAAATTGACTGTAGTTTGACCTCTAGCAATCAATAAGAGAGCAAATTGCCTGTTTCCTTTACTGGAGAAGTTTGGGGTCACTTGGAGAAAGGTGATTTGGACTAGGTGTGTTATCAGAAAATTTAAGCTTATTGTCTGTAATTCTTCTGTGAAATATTTCCTCAAACACTGAAAAAATCTTAGATTTATTTTCCTTTTTATAACCATCATTTAGATACATAAATTGAAATTTCCAAAGGTTAGACTAATCTAATACTGTTACCACTGGGATTAGAGGTTAGTTTGATTGAGAGGAACAGAGGGCAGGGAGGAAGTTTTAGAGATCTGTTCCAGCTCAGAATAAACTGTAAAAAGAACTGTTGCTCACAGCTACTTTTTGACATAGCTGCTTTTGTGCAAACAGAAGAATAAATGATTTTGGCCAGTATTATGGCTTAATATATTTTGAAGGACTTAGAGAAAAAAAAAATCTCATTTGAAGAAAGGAGAAAGCACAAAAAAACCCCATATTGAATAAAAATAAAGAAGCAAACATCCTAAAACTTTCAAACACAGATTGATAGAAAACTAAAGATTTACTTGCAAGCATGGGATGACTACCTATTCTTATTTCTGTACACTAAGTCATTAATTGAAAAAAGTATAATTTGGGCTTGGAAACGTATTCTATCCTCCTACCATTTCTTTTATTATTATGAAGGTTGGTATTTCATGATCAAATTTTATGCAACTCAATATGTGTTCACAGCAATGCACATCCAACTTTCCTTACATTCTTAAATTTGTTCCATTCTTAATGTTATGGGTACATTGGCTTTTGCAATTTCTAAAAGGTTAACTTTTTCAGTTTCTCAAAATTGCTTACAGCAACTAATGCTGTGTCTGGCAATGTACTTAATATTAATTTGTTGAATGCAAAATCAACTATTCATGTGTCCTTTGGGGTTTAGTCAGTTTTCCACTCAGTGGCAGACAGTAAGAAGGACTTTCATCTAAAAAAGAGCTTTTACATAACTTAGTGTTGGGTAAATGGCAGGTGATTCCTATAACAGGGAGAAGTATAGGCCTATTAGAAAATATTCCTGAAAGGGCCTCCATTAAATGTGGAGTTATTTAATTAGATCTTCTAAAGGCTTTAAATGACAAACATTTATGCCCTTATTAATAAGCCTAAAATCAGTTTTTCATTTAAACTTAGAAGGAGAAGTGGCTTGTTGGAAAACAAATGAAGAATACGTATTATTAAATCTGAAAAAAGAAATCAAAGCAATATTGATTTAGAAGACATTAAAGGGCTTCAAAATTATTTGTATGGTTCACGGACAGCAGACCAGGACTTTACTTTTGTATAGGCTTACAGCTTTAGTGTTATTAGTGAAAGTCATTAGTATTTAATAGCATTGTACTACCAGATACAAAATGACTTTAATGGACTTTGGTCAGCTTCTAATATTTGTCTACAATTCCAAAATTGTCATAACAAATAAAACTGTTAAACTAAAGCTCGCATTTCAACAGATGAGACAAAACCTTTAGGGCAGACTTAAGATCTTTGTTAAAATTGAAGATACTCTTTGTGGTGCATATACTCTGAGAATAAACAATAGCATTCCAGATCTGTCTTTGCATACAACTATAAAGAAGAGCTAATAGAAAATTCTGCCAAGTTTTTAAGTTAGAAAATGATCATACTTTTTATCACTTGCAATGATATAAAAAACATTTCTCTGTTATAACAGTGTTTTAGGAATGGAAGTAAAATGTTAGTGCTTCAGAATATTTTAAAATTTAATTCAAAATTTGATGTTATAATTAAATTTTGAAATTATTTCTATAATAGTTAATGATTTGTTGGTAGTGATTGTAGTGCAGTAGCTTCATACTTTGGTGGGTCATAGGAGCTGAAATTGTCTATACATGTACAATTTTGTCTTTAAGTGATCAAAGGCAGCTTCCAGTCAGACCATGTACCATTGAAACATGGTATCTTATTTTGTAGATCAAACTATGTCTGTACTGTAATGAGAATATTTATTTTGCCTTCAAACAAGAATTAAATCAAATGGCAGTTTGTTGAAGTTACCTGCAAAAATGGCGTTCCTGTGTTTTGTCATCTATTCAACAATAAACTAAGAGTATAAATACACACATATGAGAACAGCAAGCATCCTTCATGAACAGCTTTTCAGTTTATTAGGTCAAAGTAATAGGATCATTTTTCTAATATTTTAATAGCCAAAATGGTTTGGAATTCTGGTAGCAGAGCAATCTATGGAGAAAGGATTATATAGAGGACATGCTAGAGCATTTACTTATGTCTAAAATAAAAAATAAAAATGGTGTAGGGAGCATTCTCCAAACACGAGACAAACCAGCACATCATGTCTCTGTTCAACTAAGCTCTCTTATTTACCTGTCCTGCCCCACAGCTGGGCACAGATACAAACTCTGACTGTTAGGAATGATCCATGGCCCTCTGAATTGTGCTCAGTTGTTCATCTAGAAAGTTTTTTGGTCTGATCAAAACTGACAGGGATCACTCTAACAATGTAAGAGTATGATAATCATGTTCCTGTGATTATCACAATTAATATTCCCTGGCACAGTTTGATTTATAAATATAAATGTAAACATTGACAATTGCTTGATAAATGGTTTATCTTCTGCTTTCCTTAAACATTAACTGTTTTTGCAAATTCTGAATTCCTAAATGTTTCTTCCACCACAATTCTATTCTCTATGGTAAATGCAAAGATGACGTTCAGTCCCTAAGTCATTGCTGCATTCCAGAAAGTATATTTCTATTTAGCTGCTCAGGACTACAACATGTAGGGTTATGTTTGGGTACATGACTGTGCCCAAGGCAGAAAGCTAAACAGAGAGGACAGGGAGGATGACACTTAATTGTAGTTTGAAAAAACCTGGAACCTGGTGTCGTGGTTTAACCTCAGTCGGCAACTAAGTACCACGCAGCCGCTTGCTCACTGCCCCCCACCCCCAGTGGGATGGGGGAGAGAACTGGAAGAGCACAAGTGAGAAAAACTCGTGGGTTGAGATAAAAACAGTTTAATAATTGAAATAAAATAATAATAATAATAAGATAATAATAATAATACACAAAGCAAGTGATGCACAGTACAGTTGCTCACCATCCGCTGACCGATGCCAAGCCAGTCCCGG
>NW_008824761.1:3609785-3614354 GCF_000699105.1 Pygoscelis adeliae | reverse complement strand
TGCAGGGATTGGTCATCCAGGCATTATCAGGAGAAAGTCTTTGCTGTCCCTCTGAGATCAGCATAAATATGTCGAGTGATATTTCAGGATTAGATTCAAAACTGTATCCAAACTCAACAGCTGGCCATTCTTTCCATAATAAAATGAACTAAAACCCTACATTTTGGCTTGTTCAAAATATGAATTCAACTGTTGTTATTCTGGCTCTCCTCTGATTTCCATATAATCAATTTGGATATCATTACAAACCAGAAGATTCCCATAAAAGCTGGTCAGTTGCTCTCCCTTTTCTAAGCTTAATGCTTCTTTTCTATTGCTCTGTATAAAAACTGTGGGAGCTCAGATGACACCCAGCATATCACAAAACACCTGTTGATCTAGACTGGTGAATTAACTGAAAGGTACTATTCATGACTGCAAGACTAACACAAATCAATGGATGAAAAGAAACATGGTACCAGTATCTGCCTCTGAGAGGATATATAGACACATATTTTAAAATCTGAGGTATTGTAATACACTGTGAAGTGTAGGAAATGGGCATCTGTTTGTTTGGGTTTTTTTTAATCTTGCCAAGATGAGCATCATTTTAATAAGTGGAGCCACCTTCATTGTTAATTCTTTATATGCTATCTTAAACAAACTGGATTTGAATGTTATGTGGGGCTGTGGCGTCAGAAAATCCCCATACCTGTAACACTCAGGATTATTCACAGAACCTAATCAATTCACCTTTAAATTACATCTTCAAGAACTGTTTACACTAAAACAGAGTGGACAAAAGAAGTTAACAAAGCGGATTTTTCTCTATCACTTTAAATTCATTCACATTGAGCAAGATGATGGGTAAGAGAAAATCCGATTGAGAGTTAACCAGCCAGCCATATACAGTCAGTATTTCGGCATTTACCCATTTGATATCCAGATACTGAATTGTCCAAGAATGTGACTGCCATCTTAATTATCTGTTGCTTCCCTCTGGCATTATTTTTAATGTGTTTTTGGGTCATTTTCAGATGAAATACTCCAAAGTGATAAAAGAAACTGCTTTGTGTGGCATTTACAATGACACACTCTAAACTTGCAATTGCCTGAGACTGTGTGCTCCTACCTTTTAATTGCTTTATGCTACGTACTCTGGCCTTGATATTTTTTTTAATAAACTGAATAGTATACCCATTTTTTCCCTAAACAAAAAAGCAAAAAATCAATGAGATGAGGACACAGTCCCTATAATAAATAAACAAACATCTAAATATATTTATATATATAAATAAATAATAAATAATAAATAAATAGTAAAGAAGGAGAGAAACTTTCTTGTGGTATAAAGCTGGACTCTTTTAGATTATTTTGGTAGAATATATATAACTGGTCATAACAGAGACAAGAAGGTGGAAAGATGTTAAGTGCACAGTGCTGGAACCAGTGACACATTCTCATTGTTCCAGCTTACTTCTCTTGAGAAAGAAAATATTGAGGGTGTTTATGGAAGGGTAACAAGTTCTTGTGTGATTCATCGACCTGCTTTCTGGTTTCTGAGTGAAGGATCCTTTTGCTGTCTGAAGAGTAGTGAACTTCAATTATCTCTGCACTACCAGCACTAGATCTGTTACCAGTACAAACATGGGATAACTTGCAGCATCACCGTCTGTTTTCAGGAAACCCTGCTGCATTGACACAGTGATAACCAAGGCCAGAGGCTCCTCAGGTGGGCATAAGTACTTGGAGGATAGCTCTCTCTACCATGGACTTAGGGTTGAGAATGCAAAGAGAGAGAAAATAACTGTAACAATTCTGAACAAAGCTCACTTCTTTTTAAGAGTGCCGGTGCCTGTCCTTGGCTATGAATTTCTTAACTCTAAAGCTGAAGAGTTGTGTTTGTTCTCCTTCAGGGCTCATGAATCTTGCATTCTTGACTACCCAGTGACAGAACTTCAACATGAGGTGAAAAGGGTGTCCCCAGTTTCTTTTCTCCTTCTTATTTCCTTCCCTCCTCCCTCATGCTTCTGTGGTGATCAGGGCACACTCCTGGGGGGAAAAAAAAAAAAGATATTTTTGTTTGAAATCCTCTAGATTAAGGATACTGAACTCAAATCTCCCAAGTGATTTCCTTAACCAAGAGTCTGTCATACAAAACATGAGCAATGCCTCCCTTCATCACCTTTCTCTGACAGCTGTGTTTTAAAAGCAAAGCAGTTGAAACTGTTTTATAAGTAGCTCAGTGTCAGGCACACCCAATGTACAAGTTTCAGACCTTCAGTCCTACCACCTTGGTCTTCTTAGGTAACTTACAAATTCCATCAAGAGCTAGTTAAGGGCTGTGCATCTTCAAGAGAGGACAAGAGCAGTTCTAGGCATATGCAAAAATGAAATTTCAGGTAATTAGGACAGTTTTAAGTAAAACATAGTTAGGCCAGTAAATCTAGCTAGTTGCGGAGCATAGGTGTTTTAAATGGTAGTTATGCCATGAAGTGTGTAAACTCTACCTACATTATTTTAAAGGAGCCTACAGTCTTTTCATTGTATGCACTTTACCTTAGTTTGTACTATAATACCAGAAATACTTCCATCATCTGCCATCCTTAATCTCTTTTTCTGAAATGGTGACTTTACATTTATTGGAAATAGTATGTTACTTTTCCCTTTACTCCTGATATCAATTTTATCCCTTTTTCTGAACCGGAGTAGACATAAATTTGGTGTAAGTAATGTACCAGTTTTTGACTCTATCTTTTCAAACTCCATATGCTGAATTTTTACTGGCTTGTACCGGAAGACATTCATATCCAGACAAGTGTTATCATTAGTACAATATGTCTTCACAAGTAGAAAAATTAGAGAAATAGACTATTGATGTCTTGTCTTGTTAATTAGGCTTCATTTGTCAAAAAAATGAAATAACAAAAATGACTGCTAGTAAGGATACTATAAAATTTGATAAAATTTTAAAAATTTAAAAATTTTAAATACCATAAAATTTGAGAACCTAACTCGAACAGCTGTTTGGGAACAACTTTACTCATGATAAAATGTATGAGACATTAGGTTCAGTTTATTTCCCCAATTGTTAGTGTAATTGGGGAAAACTTGATGCAAGAGGATGTACGAAGTAGAGCTACTAAGATCACAGAGTGGTTAAACCTGATTTTCAGAACCCAGTGTTAAAGAAGGTAGAGTGGGAAAAAGCCCATATAACTTAAGCCAATCAAAAAAGCAGGAGGCTAGTCTAAATAAGTCATTCAGATTCCCTCTCACTGTAATAAAGAAATGTCTTTTCATGTTGGGATGAATTGCTGACTGCAAGTGTTTTTTGGTTTTCAGTTTGGTATTTTTTTTCCTATTGACTACCAAGACATTTTAGACATCAGTGTTAGACTGAATGTCTAACTTCACATAAGTCAATTTAGGTGAGACAAATCTCAGGTTGGTTGACTGAGTGGGTAAGAAAAGCTTAACAGCATGTGGCTAGAGGTCATTTACAAGATGTCCTGTTACAATTTTGTAGTTGTGAGTCACAAAATATTATTACATTGATTGATCTACCTGACACAGCTGTTGTGAAAACAAGTTAGTCTTTCTATAGAGAGAAATAAACCCAAAAGATACAATTCCATCTCTAGTCCAATACACTTCTGATTGACTATACTGGGAGATACAAAGGCATGAAAGGTGCAGAACTAAACTGTATGTAACATTTCTCTGCAATTTACATTATAAATAAGAAAATTCTTCAAAAGTTTTGGTAAAGAAAATTTGTTCTCCTCCTGTCTGGTTTCAATAGTAGCAAAGACAAGTGGAGCAAGGACAGAAATATACCTCCAACTTCCCCCACCTCTCCTTCTCCAAACAAGAGCCGTGTTTATTGCCTACAAATAAACAGACTTGCAGTAATTGAAAGAACATTATTTCTTTTCCTGTGTTTGTATCTGCTTCATTTGCTGAATGCAGGATTTCACAAGGTTTGAAGATTACAGAATATACTTACTAACTCATTTTTTGCCCATTGAAATGTGTAAAACTGTAACTGTGAACTCAAGCTAATCACAAACTTAAGCTGTTTTAATGATCCCAGGTTGTACCTCAGCAGAGCAAAATACACTACACATATCAAATTATCCGATCTATTTTGTTACAAACTAATTAACACTGGGATTTATCCTAGCTAATTCAGGTTATCTAAAAACTAAGATGGATTCAGCTCTCGATTAAGTCACTAACATTTTGGTATCTACATGTGAGCTTTGTGTATAAACTCCATTGGAGTTGAATATCTGCTCCTCAATACAGCTGCTAAACAGAGATACAGTCTTGTTTATCTTCCCTGGCTCTTGAACTAAAAGTTTGTAAGCTTCCCATCACATCCATCCATGGGGATGTCTTTGACACCTTAAGCCATCTCAAATGACACTAGAGAGATATGATCAGGCAATAGAATTGAGTCTCTAGTCAATGGAGTCTGGAATGCTTTTAAACTTCCTAGGGTGTCATCTTTCTATGATCCAAAGCCTAGTTTTAATACAGTATTATGGCATAATCTTAGCTCATGCAACTAAGAAAATTGCAAAA
>NW_008824761.1:3607105-3609736 GCF_000699105.1 Pygoscelis adeliae | reverse complement strand
TGACAAAACTACATAGACCAGAGCCATGAAAGATAAAAAAGGTGAAACTTTTTTTCTTACCTTTGTCTGTGAAACAGACAAGGTAAGAGAGAGTGGGTCAAGGATTCCTCAGGAATAACAGGCAAGAAAAATCTTAAGGCGAAAAGTAAAAGAGAGTAGCTTTTTAGTCCTAGTTATCTCTTGTATAATATTAGGCAACAAATGTTTTATACTTTTAAGTTTGTAATAATTGTATGTGTGATCTGTATCAATCTGTAGAACTTCTACAGTTATTTGTTATTCTTGTTCAGTTTCTCCTGCTGCCTAGTCTCTTAATTTTCTGCTCCAAATACTTAAGTCTCCCAATGAAAAGGCAATCTGTTTTTCTGTCAAGGCTTTATACTACAAAAAATAATTAAAAAACCCCATAAAGATACATTGTAAAATATATACCAGCATCCTCCCCTCCACCACTAGAAAACAGGATACTTATGGTAGTTATTATTTAATCCATTGCAACAAATTTCTGATGTGAAACAGAAGCAAGCCTGGGTTCTGAAGTCTTTCAAAATGGTCTTGTACTGCGGTATTCTGGACAGCTTATTTCCAATAAGTAGACAAGAGTTTTCTCAAAGTATATACAGGAGAACAAAGAGATGGTGGAGTGATGGTAAAATAAAATATATGAAACCATTTTCAGATGAAGAGGAAAGAAGAGGTTATCTGGGCTTGAACTCCCTCCTCCATTTGTGCCCTGAAACTAAAACATCTGTATTTAATTTTAACACACTTGAACATAGCCAGAAAAGGAATTAAAAGAAGCCTTTTTAACTGGAGGTATATAGAGAGAAATAGCCATCAGGAATTCAACCCAAAGAGTGTGTCAAATTACCTAAAAAATATTCTACCCTCTTTCAAGGCCTATCCTAAATAATTTGAGAACAGAGATGACATTTAAAAGCAGAAGGGAAGGTGGGCAGGAAGATCAGAGCAGAAAAGATGAATTTCTTGTGCTGCAATGTGACACCATCATTTTTCTTAATTATTCTTGACATTTCACCTATTATTCTGTGAGCTCCCTCAGAGCGTAGAGGGGAAAAATGCCAGTTGCTTTTCAGAATAAAATGTGAAGAGGTACTCGCTGTCGGCTTTTATGGCTGGAGTCTGCCCTTTGATACACAGAATCATAGCACCACCTATCTGGTAAAATTAGCTATTATGTTTGCAGCTGTGCAACCCAGGGCAGATTATGCAAAATGGTGTGTGTGGTGTGTATTTACGTGGAAGAAAGCCACTAGAATAAACTTAATTTTATGTTAAAAGAAGAATACTGATGATAAGGTGAAGAAAAGTAATACTTAAGTGCTGAATTAACCCTCTAAGAACTTTTATTGAAATTTGTAGGCCAAAATAAACAGTATGTATCTGTATAAGGCATTTCAATTCAATATATTCTCTAAAACCTAAGACCAATATTATAGAGTAATATCTATCTATCATAATGAATGAAACATTAATTTCCTCAGTTCCTCTAGGGTGTTGCTGTAAAACAAGGATTAAGAACTGTTCATCAGAACCAATGTGAAAAGGACGTAGAGGTTACGCTAAGAAATCTACAGTTTTCATAGAAATACAGAAGAAATACAAAGCAGAAAACTCAGTCAAATCACTAGTGGTATAAAATTTATCTTCTTAATAAGGACACCTTCATTTCACTGGGTTTTTTTATTTAATTTCTATACTTCAGTGAATCATGAAGTATAGGTAAGAAATAAATTGCTAGCCCAGAAAATTACACCAATCAAGATAAGTACTATTCTTAAAAAAAAAAAAAAAAAAAATCCTACTTAATAAGTATTATACCATTAAAAGTATATGCTTGGGAATTAATAAACGGAAGTCACAGGAAATAATTTCACAAGACAAAGAACATATCTGCCAGAAGGCCATCATCCATGTCAGAATGTATTTATCTGTCCATTTATTTATGTATTTATTTATTTAAGGGAACACTGACCTCTTCATTAAAGTAGAGGCTTAAAATGAAAATCTATTTTATTTACATGAAACTTCTTGCAAGTTTGATACATTTTGCAAATAAGCAGCTCTTCCTTATATCTTTCCCATCTCTAATGATATTCATGGATGTAAGAATGAAACTACATTAACTGAAATATATAGAATCTCAGTCCCCTCCTCTCTAGTAAAATTCATAGAATCATAGAATCATGGAATCATTTAGGTTGGAAAAGACCTCTAAGATCATCGAGTCCAACCGTCAACGCAAAACCACCATGCCCACTAAACCATGTCCCTAAGCACCACATCTACATGTCTTTTAAATACTTCCAGGGATGGGGACTCAACCACTTCCCTGGGCAGCCTGTCCCAATGTTTAACTACTCTTTCAGTAAAGACATTTTTCCTCACATCCAATCTAAGCCTCCCCTGGCACAACCTGAGGCCATTTCCTCTCGTCCTGTCACTAGTTACTTGGGAGAAGAGACCGACACCCACCTCGCTACAACCTCCTTTCAGGTAGTTGTAGAGAGCAATGAGGTCTCCCCTCAGCCTCCTTTTCTCCAGGCTAAACAACCCCAGCTCCCTCAGCCGCTCCTCAGAAGGCTTGTTCTCCAGACCCTTCACCAGCCT
>NW_008824761.1:3599545-3606821 GCF_000699105.1 Pygoscelis adeliae | reverse complement strand
CCAGGCAGCTTCCCAGCCACGCTTCTCCAAGCCTGTAGCGCTGCATGGGGTTGTTGTGACTGAAGGGCAGGACCCGGCACTTGGCCTTGTTCAACCTCATACAGTTGGCCTTGGCCCATCGATCCAGCCTGTCCAGGTCGCTCTGCAGAGCCTTCTTATCCTCGAGCAGACCAACACTGCCGCCCAACTTGGTGTCGTCTGCAAACTGACTGAGGGTGCACTCAATCCCCTCATCCAGATCATTGATAAAGATATTGAACAGAACTGGCCCCAAAACTGAGCCCTGGGGAACACCGCTCATGACTGGCCGCCAACTGGATTGAACTCCATTCACCACAACTGTTTGGGCCCGGCCGTCCAGCCAGTTTTCCCCCATTCACTATGGGGAAGAAAATCTTCTATGTCAATCCATTATGAACAGTCAATTCTCTAGTACTGTTTTGATCCCTGTCCCATAAATTCTGCCCTCCTCTGCAATGGTAGGAATTCTCTTGATCTTCAGTAGTCTTACCAGCCAGCACTAGAAAAGAAAAAAACCACAGTTGTCCCTGCCTGCTGGACATTAATATATTTAAGAATGCATACTTGCAAAGCACTAAGCAAAAGACTTCTGGTCCATAACCCTCCCACAGCTGGAAAGGGAGACAGGGAATGATAGATGTGAGCTCACTTCCCACAAAAGGACAAACTAAGTCTCAGATGAGCAGTCAGGACTAGAACCCTACCCACTGTTGCATGAGAACCCTACCCACCGTTGCATGCCTTCCTTCTCTTTTCCAGGAGGGTGTTGTTACTTATTCTTACACTTAAGCAGACCTTTGTACTTTAAGTAGGTCTATACTTAGGGGTTGTACACTATTAGCAATGTGTTTAAGCCAGGGTATGGGTAAGGAGAGTCTTGTAAAGAGGTTCTGGCACAGCATCAACCACCAGCATGCTGCAAACACCTTGTAGTGTCAAAGGGCCTGAGGTGCCCTGAAAGAATGTTAAGTGCCTGATCTGAGCATACAACTGAGGATACAACATAAGAAGTGCTCCCTGGCATATCTTTATTAGATGCCTCCTAAGGAGTGACCTATAAAATTGCGGATACATAGCCATGGAGTTTTGTGTCATCTACCTTGGTATAACTTCTAGGGAAAGGTCCTTCAATTTTTCTTGTTGCCATTCTTCAGAAACTAGTATAAACCACTTAGAGTTAAAAAATTAAACATTGATTTGCAGATGGGAATTTTATTATTAAAGGGTTTATTAGTTGTTATTACTATCATCATCATTATTGTTACTACAGCAATTCTAACTTAAGAAAACTGAAAATAACTACTGTAACTGTGTCTCAGGAAAAATAGAGAATAAATGTTATTGATTGACTGGTTTGTGGACCAAATAAACACTTGGAATTAGATGAAATTATGGTGAAAAGTTGTTGGTGAATTTTTTTACCTGTTAAGAACAGAAGATTGCCAATATTCAATGAGGCCTAAGATCCCTTTACTCTGCTTTCTGCAAATAAAGTGTGGGTAAGAATTTGTGGCAGGTTAGGCACGAATGTGCTCTTAGATTCTGACAATTTGTAGCCCAGGTACTTCCTGACCCAGAAGCTATTTCTTCATAATTTGTACAATTGTCTTTTGAAGGAATGTTAATTTTTAGCACATGATCTTGCAGAAAAGAATTCCATACCTATTACACACTGTTTGATTTTTTTTTTAAGTTTTCTTGTAGTGAAAATAATTTTGAAGCTGACTGGAGTGAATAAAACACCTGAGTAATATATTTTAGGTATCTACGTTCAGATGAGATGAATAGTACTGTAGATTTACTGGTTCCTCCCCATTGACCTAGTGGTTAGCTTAGATACCTACATTGTAGATACCTAAAATTTGGTCTTAAGATTCTATGCTTTCTCTTTGTGTAAATGAGACATTAATAATAATAATAATACCCTGAGTCATAACAGTTAGTGCAAAGATATTGTGAAAGAATGATTAAACTTCAAATTTTGATATTTAAAGGAGTCTGTGAGTCCTAGAAATTTAGAGGAGACATTCATGGGAAGCAGAGTATTCCATGCCTTTCTATTACATTTTACATCTCTCATCTGAAACATCCAGGCCTGGTTGTTTCTGCTTCTGAAGCAGATGGTCTCAGGGTTGGACCTCCTATTGTGATTCTTATTAACTGGATGCCCTCTGGTCACAACCCTTTTTCTCACACATTGTGAGAATCTGGACTTGTTTAATTTCTTTGTGCCTGGTTGCTTGCCATTATTAAAGGAAAAATGTGATATTCCATATCTTCATTAAATCTGAAATTTGATCAATGCATACAAAGTGCTTCTGTTGTACTCACTAGAATGTATTGCCTGAAGTTGTCCTCAAAACACAGCAATTTAAAAATGAAATTAGTTCGAGGGATTATATTTTTTATGTGCATGACTTAATAATAAAAAAAAAAATTAAGTCTATTCATGCCTAAATCACCAGTAATTAATGTGTGGCTATAAAATAATCCATTCCCTGAGATCTTTTTAGGGGATTAGTTTTTAATGAACTGCATGTATTCTCGACATTTGGAAAGAGGTAAAAAAAGAAGATTCCAGCCATTTTGTTACACTCTGATGGGCTGTTATTCTGAGAGAGTTGTAGGTGTGCATACGCAGAATGATTACTGGTCTGAGAGATACTAGGCTAATGGCTACTGCAGGTGAAAAATGCCAGCTGATCAAGTCTGCAAGTGTCAGACAGGATTCCTTCTGTCCTCTCTGAGCTGTTAATTCAACTAGAATAAAAAGGAAAATAATCCAAAGTGGATTTCTTTGTCATTTTCAAATAGACTGACTATATCTCTTTCTCCACTGGAATGGAGTCACTCCATGCTGCGAACTGATGTCTTTTAAATATATTAGATTCTGAGTAAGTTTAGCACAGAGGACTTCATTCTTACTTTAGATCCATGGGTGCACATTACAACTTATCTTGTAAAAACCACCTATTGTGGTTTTACATAGATGCCTAGGGTCACACAACAGATGTCGGATTCAAGTCCTAAATTGGTAATTTCCTACCAGATTAAACAAGCTGTAATACTTGAGAAAGAAGGAACTTTATACTGCTGAAGATATATGTGTACCCTGCGTAATGAGAAAAGGTAACTACGACAGCTTGTTCTTGATGTCCTTCAACAGAAGATAATCTGACATAAATGTTTAAAAAAAGCATGACACAGAAAATTCATACTCACCATTTAATATGTTTTTTATCGTTTATTAATTTTTAAATTATTGGATGTCTACATTTTTTCATAGCAAAGCCTTATAATTTGAAGGGGGTTTGCCTCGGGCAAAGCACTGCTGTTTGATTTATCTTCTGCGCTTGTCTGTCTTTAACAATATGAACTTTTTTCAGAGAAGTGCAAAGCTGTGTTTGACCCCACAGGGAAAAAGTTTTCTTTTTTAAGAAATGTGTACAAAGTACTTAATAAGTTATGTCACTCAGTTTTACTGTATATTATTTTTTCTGTGACTACAGTTAACTTTCTGAATCCCCAGATGCCAACATTTTAATAAAAACAAGGCATTTTCAACAAAATGTCAGTAGCAAAGTGATCAAAGTGCTACGGGAGCAGTTTGGCAACAGTTTGAGCTTTGAATTTCCTATTCACTTTCCAAAACATTCACTTAAAAAGCATTTATTGAAGCTGAACTGCCTTTATCAGCCTGATCAGAGCTCCATAAAGAGCATGCATGATTCAACTGCCTTTCCAAGCTTTAAAAAAATATAACTTTGATATATGCCTCACAAGTACAGCACAATAGTTTTCATGCTCACGTTTGTTAAGATTTAGTGCAGCCATTAAAGAACAGAAGGGCTCTTTGGTGGCAATTCTCAGACATACCAAATATCCCAAAGCACAACCTTCTACAAATCAGAGATTAAGGTACTGACAAAAATTTCCATTTGATTGCAGTTTTTCCCTTTAAACTTGTATCAGGAGTGACTATCTTTTCGATCAAATCTCTGAGGGAGGTGATTTTTTATTTTTTTACTCTCTGAGAAAAATATCAACTGAAAGATAAAAAGTGACGTTTTATGTGCCTTGTCCAGAAGTCAGTCGATTTATTTAAAAAACTTTGTGTGTGCCTGACCTATACATGAAGTTTGTGACATGTCTCTTGTCAAGTATTGATCACTTAAGACTTTACTGTTTGCTTACTGCAATGTAGCTAATAATCTCTTTTTATTTAGTTTTGTGGCTTTGAATTCTTATCATGACCCAGCTGATTTCTCTGGGTCCTATTACATTCTTGCTTCAGCTGTGTAAATGGGCTATGGAAATTAGCCTGCTAAAGCACCTTTCCTGGGCAAACAGCCTTTGTTTTCTGTCAGTTCACACTGCAAGTGGTTTGCATGCAGATAGAAACATTTGGAAGCAGCAAATGCCATCAATCTTTATGACTTTCTGATACATACCATTTCACCTCTACCTCTTGTAAGGGATGGCTGAGCAATCATGCTATTCTCCTTGAATGACGTAAAACTTCCTTGTTCAGCTCACCTCAGCATTTTGTGATCATTGATGGGTATATGCGAAAGATGGGGCTTTCATCAAGTCTCTGCTTAGTGTCTTTCAGATGGCATTCCAATCTGCCAGACCTTCTTGTCTCTAAACACTTATGTTATACTGTCATACTTTTCATTGCTTCTCACTTCAGGATTAAGAGACTGATTATATCTTATTTTCTTAATGTACCCAGACTACTTTTGTATGGACTCAAAACGTTAACAGAGACGTTATTCCTAGGGTCAGTGGCAAATCTTGTATGGAACTGTGAAAAACCAGTAAAATGAGAAGAAAAAGCTCATATTTTAGGATATTTGTATATACCTCACCAGAGAAATAGGATGATCTTCAACAGAGGATTTAGATCCTGCCTTGTTCAGAACTGGATATATTACCATCGTAGGGGGTCATATGATGGAGTTTCTGAATCTGCATTTGTGCCATCCAAGTAGTTTGCAATGCAATGGTTCCTTTTACATAGATTTCATATGTAACGAACTGAACAATGATATTTCATGCTTCTATTCAGTATTAATTATACACACATATCTGCAACAGATCTTTCAACTAAATCTTAGGATCTACAGGTGCCTTTAAATATCTGTTTGAACATTAGCGGGGAAAAATGTACCAGACGTTTCTCTGAAATTCATCAATCATTATGGCAACACCCAGCAGCATCAGCCAGAAATACAATCTCATTTGTTAGACTAAAAAAAAAAAAAAAAAAGATTCTGTAATCTACAATGAGAACAGAGTGAAAACTGCATGGTCAATATAAAATCTGTGATTCAGAAAATTCCTACTCAACTTCCCTCTAACTCTCTGCCTGCCAATATTACAGACATTCCCTGTCTCTTTTCTTTAAATTTCTTAAACCTTTGCAGTTATTTCTTTGTGCATGCCTAGAACTGTCCATGTGTTATTACAGCTCAGTGGTTCAGAGATAACTTTGTACCTAAGCTCAATCAAAACACAAAGCAAGAAATTCTTCTTCCAAAATATCACTATGTTTGATATGAAAATATTTCTCACCATTAACTTAACAAAATGACAAAAGTGGACTGCTAACAAATATTGTTCAAATGTTGTTTTCATTGAACTAAGCTGGAAGAAATAGTGTTCTCTTTTTCTGTAAGAATGAGGCAGTTAAAGTGCTGCCCAGATGGTAAAAGAAGCAAATTCATTTCTCTCCCTCACCTAAAATTATTCAAAACCACATCCCATATGGGAATAGGCTAACCATCTGGCTCTATCTGTTTTATCTGACTAGGGAGTGATTGGGAAATCCTACTGGGAAAGGAAAAGTCTTGAACTGTGATTCCTGTTCTAAATAGTTATTCTGAAATTTATTTACATAGTCACTAACAAAAAGTTTGAACATTTCTGAAACAGGTACCATATTTCATATCTTCCCTGTTTCAAGTGACATCTTAGTCATTCCCGCACAAAATTATGTTCTTGTTCTACTTCAGTGAATCTTGCATTCTTTCTTGCAATGTTGCACAACTTCAGCAGAAGAGTAGGAAGATGTTAACCACACAGTGAGGTCTGTATTCTGGTGGAGAGGAAACTCTTCTGGAGGAAAGGAATTGAGTCTAATTCTGTCCATATGCCAATATTTGAACAGTACAGCCATTGGGTGAAAAAAAGATCACCCTCCTCAGTTTTGGACACGATTTCAAAGAAAGCACAAGTAGAAACTAATCAGTTGAGGAGTTCACCTCCTTCAGCAAGTATTTTGGAAGCTCTCAAAGTGTTTAGCAGCTGAGTACTGAGTTCTTAAATTCTGGCAAGAAACGAAAGTCTGCAATCTTGGGCTTGTATCCATACTAGAAAGCTAAGCAGTGCTAGCGACTTTTCTCAAGTTCTGCCTGGGTGATTGTTCTGGCATAGCTTGACTCGCTTGCAAACTTCTTCCACCCCCAGATGCCACAGTACTTATTGGGAATGGTTGCCGGATTGTGCTACCCAAGAAACTATGCCTGGAGAAATGTCTGACATAAAAAACTATGCAAGAGAGCATGTTAACAATTAGATATCATAGATAACCAGGCACAAGGGCTAGAGCTCATGTTGTGACCCTGATAAATTTGCTAGCACAGTTCTGGCAACTCCAGGTTCTAGTCAAGTGCAAGAATAATTCGAAAAGTCTTCTAGTAGTTGCTTCTTCCATAATGTCTTTGTCTTCAGCATTTTCTATGATATCTGTTTCAAGCCCTCTTGAACTTACATTTCAGCTCTTTGAGAACAGGAACACTTACAGGCTTTTCTCTTCTACTTGACTACCCTTTACTATAAAGCTTGAGAAACTCAGCATATCAGAGATTACTGATCTTTTGTCCAATATAGTTGAAATTAATTGTCTTCAGAAGCATTTGAGGATGAGACAAACAGACGTAACACACACACACATAGATTTTATTAATGTAATCCTAGTTTGACTAGGAAATAAGGCTAAAATTAAATAAATTAAATAAAAAATATACCAAAATGCTTTTTTTGAGGAGTAACTCCATCTTCTCTTTAGATCCTTATATCAAACTGCATGCTGATTGACTGTGTCTGACACCTGGCTGTTGCTTTCTTGATGCCTGATGCTTAACTTCTAGCTCCTGTTGCCTTTCACTTGAGTTAAAGTTTGATCTCTTGGCACCTGAAAATCCTGACTCCTAGAATGTTGATAAAAAGCATTCTTTTTAGAGGTAGGAAA
>NW_008824761.1:3582568-3599511 GCF_000699105.1 Pygoscelis adeliae | reverse complement strand
TTAGAATTCTTTTGACTAGAAATAAAACTAGCAAATTAAAGAATTAACTGTTTCCCCAGCAAAGGAATATAAATTTCTCCTGGTGATTTGAAAAATTCAATCTAAAGTGCAATTTATACAGTATTTCAACATCACAGAGTTAAAGTCCAAGATACTCACACTATATTTCTAAGAGAATAAAAGCAAATAATATAAAAATTGAACTTGGGGAGGATTGTAAATGAAAAGCAGAACTTTAGGCTTTATTCTCATGATCAACACTATTAACGATAGTAATGCTGCAACAGAGAAAAATCTTAATTATATGAGATAGAGTCTAGCTAATTTTTGCAGTGAATTGACATAATAACAAAAAATTCACAATGACATATAATACACGGAGGAAAGAAAGCCCTCATTAACCTGTTGATTTTCCTTGGTGAAGCTTATTTTTTAACTCTAAAATGACATAAACACAGAGCTATGCTCCTAACCTTGCCAATGGAGTGTTATGATGCATAGACCTAAATCCAGTTGAGATTGAGAAATTATTCTTCGTTTGGCTCTGTTCCCTGAGGCAGCTGTTAAGAGTTGGCATTCTCAAACACGCCTGACACACGCACTCTGAAAATGTGCAGCAATCTCCAAATTTATGCAGATGTCCAGATACTAGAGTGCTGATTGAGGCATGGATGGTGAAGGTTCAGTTCCATGATTCTTCCTGAAAGTGGGAAGTTCAAATCCTAATTTCCCACTTCCATTCAAAAGACATTAACCTTGAGGATATTTGTTTCTGCTGCAAAAGGTCACTGTCAACCTCTATTACTGAAATCATATTTCGATTCAGAAGATTCAGGTGGTGAGAAAAACATACACAAAACAGTGTACTTCATTAATGTGGTAGATTAACAGGATGGGGTATTACTAGGAATGTGTCTTTTGGATAATATAATAGTATTTAAAGTGGGTGATAGAGATCAGATCACCTACAGATGCTTTTCCCATAATAATACTTTCTCTGCTTTAATGGTTTGTTTATGAACAACAGCACATCTTCATTAAGTAATCTGGATATTATGGTGCATTGGAATCTGTTGGTGCATTGGTGCATCTGTTTGGAATACAGATTTGTGTCCCTCCCAGCAAAATGTATTTGACTTTACATATAAATTTTGCATCACAAAACATTTTATTTAACATTTGTTTTTTTAAGGAATGAGCCATTTGGCCCCTCTGTGAAAAGCTATATCTACTTTCCTTTAAAAAAGGAGTGGAAAATAGCACCAAAGCATGTTTGAAGGTAAAAGCATGAAGCATGTTTCAAGATATACACCCCTGCACTTAATATTTCCTATTGGCCACAGTAGAGCATGTCTTGGATGGATCATATCCTGAGATGTCTTTTTCTGTTTATATTAGTAAATTAAACAGTTCCAGGGAATGTTCATATGCTCTGGAACTTCAGTGTCTATTTTTTTAATATTTTTTTTTTTTTTTTTTTTTTTTAATAGTGGCCCTTGGCAGTTTGACTAGAGTGAATTAGCTCTCTCCCAAATAATTCCTGGGCATGGTTCAGGAGTTATCACATGCTATGGACATTCTTAATTATCATTTTGGGTCTGGTTGCCTGTTTTGGAGGATGAAAGAATTTAATGGTATGGACACACACACAGGGACCCATTTAATGCCTGTCAGCCTCAATGTCAGCCATTGGTTCTGGACACATTTAATTTACTTGTACAGATGTAGCTTAAAGCTACTGATATACTGTGTAGGGTACACAGGTTTTTATTTCCACTGCCTTACCTGTCAGGTCTTAAGCAAATCTTTTCCTGTGAACTTCTTTGGATCTGATCTTATGAAACTTGCCCAAAGTTACCCAAGAGGTCCATTTATAGATAAAAGAAGTGAAGACAGGTGAAACTGAGATGAAGTCCTACTTTTTAATGAAGAAATCACCTGTCTTTCTGTTTTTTAGCAAAAGGTGTGCAGGAGAAGAAAGACTTCGCTTAGTGGATAGGAATTGGGAAATTATTTCATACTAACTACCTGAAAGGAGGTTGTAGCGAGGTGGGTGTCGGTCTCTTCTCCCAAGTAACTAGCGATAGGACGAGAGGAAATGGGCTCAGGTTGCGCCAGGGGAGGTTTAGATTGGATGTGAGGAAAAATGTCTTTACTGAAAGAGTGGTTAAACACTGGAATGGGCTGCCCAGGGAAGTGGTTGAGTCATCATCCCTGGAGGTATTTAAAAGACGTGTAGATGCGGCGCTTAGGCACATGGTTTAGTGGGCATGGTGGTGTTGGGTTGACGGTTGGACTTGATGATCTTAGAGGTCTTTTCCAACCTTAATGATTCTATGATTCTATGATTCTAAAGAGACTAGTACAAAAATTAACAATATCAAATTATCTGAAAGGAACAAAAGAAGCATTCAGAAGGTGAAGAACAGGTGAAAGTTCAGAGCAGATTTAAGACAATCACTATTAATCAGATATGGAGTAATGATATGGAGAATTTGAAGAAGATTATGTATGAATGTGATAAGAAGATGATGAAAAGATTAGAGGACAGCAAGCTAATGTTGGTTTTGCAGAACAGGGTGATGTATTTAACTTTGATACTTCGGAAAAAAAATGGACAAAGGATGGTGGAGAGGCTGTATGGGAGGAAGCTAAAGCTGTCAAGACAAGAGATAACAAATATATAGACGAGACTATTTGCTGGAAGAACAAGAACAGGAGAGATATTTTACACTGAAGAATGAGTGACAAGACTTTGACAGAGCTAGCTGAAAACTGAAAGTCTTGAATTGGAGCTCAAATAAACAAGCACTAATATCAGTTTGCTTTCCTTGAGACAAAAGTCTTCCATGTATGGTGGTACTCAGTTCTGTCAGTCCCTCTGTGTGTATATGTGTATGTCAATCACCTAGTCAACAAATGCAGATTTATAATTCTGAAAGGAAACTTATCTTTCTTATGTGTGTGCACAAAAACATGTATATATAGACATTCTGTAAAGCACTTCTGTAAGAGTAGCAATTTTTCTTGACATACAATTTTTTCAGTATATAAAAAAAAGAAGTCTAAATGAAATTTTGGCAACCCAGTCTATGAAAACAGATTACTCAATTAGTTTAGTTACAATCTATTTTGTGCCAATTTCATTTTCATAGTGTCATGTTTATTGTAAAACTTGAATTCTAAGGTTTGCTGCTTCTTCTTCTTTGTCTTTTTTTTTGTTTTGTTTTTGTTTTTGTTTTTTTTTTAGGTGCAGAATGTTTTCTCTCATGGAATTAAAGGGAAAAAAAAAACAAAAACAAAACCAACACAACACCACTGTATGATGGAAACATTTGGATGGAATTCTATGTTGTTGAAATATAAGAGTTCTAAGTTCCTGTTTAGAATGGTGGTCTTCACTTCCATGCTTCTCTTGTCTAATCCATTACTTATAGGTGGAAGATTTTCCCATTATTTCTTTGATTCTGTTCTGCAGGTTTACCAAGAGACTACATTCATGGCTCAGGGTCCCGTTCTGCCACTAGCTAAACAAATACATAACAGTCAGTTCCCACTTCAAAAATGTGTGAGAAACGCATAAAAATCCAAACAAAGAGATCCCCAAAACAGAGAGAAGGGGTCAAGAAAATATGAGACAATTCTGGTTAAAGCTTAAAGCTGTAGTCAGGGCCTCTCGCTGCATAATTTCTATACCATTTCATCTAGGCCTCACAGTAAGGTTCAATGAAAGGTGTAAAGGATGGCAATGGGGTGACTTTGTGATTGTTCACAAGGAATCCCATATATAGCCAGAGGTACATAGAATCAGTCATGAAAGTACTTGTTTGAAAAATTAAGGCGTGGATGGAAAAGTAGTAATTTTAATTTGAGTAGAGGAGGGAAGTAACATTTCAATACTTTCAGAGCGCTAATAAATTGGAGGGAAAAAATTTACAGAGATGTGGGGGAGAAAGACAGTCTAATAGAGAGCTGCAAAGAAAAGAGTGACACCGTGTAACTTCTGTCCAGTAGCATGGTCATCACAGATTTGAATTCCATATAACCCTTCAGTCAGGTCTTATCTGGAAGCAAATGAGCTAATTTCTTTCTTTTTTTTTCTTTTTTTTTTTTTTTACAGGCTTAAATCCTCATACACAAACACTGGAAAATATGCTTTCTGGTGCATAGCCAGCTCTTATTTTTCCTCATTCACAAACATAAATTGCTTGACTTAACAAAGAATATTTTATTTGAGGGAGAAAAGGAAAATGTAAGAAAGTACATAAGCAGGATAACATACAGCTCCTAACTGCTATTTAATAGTCCTCTTTTATACTAAGGTAACTCAGTTACCTTAGTAACTTTTTTTTAGTTACTTAGGTTTTTTTTCTCTGCTTCTGCAGTAACAATCCCACAGTTGGGATTGCCCAGATTTACTGGGTAGTAAAGCCCTACTTTTGACCTTATGGTGATGTGACCTACTTTGCTCTTAGTGACAATCCCTCACTGCTCCTTGTTATGCTACTTGCTCACCATCTTTCTCCACTCCTTGTTCTGCTAGCAGCTTTACTAGCCATTCCCAGTGTTTGTGAATCTTACTAAGAATTCAGGAAGCACTGAAAACCAACAATCTTATAACATACAAGTGATTCTTAAACAGACTTTTTTTCTCAATTTACAGATACCTCTTAAACTTGCTATCTTTCAGAAAACATTTTTCTACAAAGTCTCCTGTTCTGTATTATTATTATTTTTTTTAATAAAGGCCATAACTTTTGTATGCTGCTATAGAAAGCTATTGCCTTAGGTTAGCTGTCCACTCTGTTTGCATGCATTTAATTGGACATCATTCCTGTGCACTGTTATGATCAGAAATGTCTCTTTAGATTATGGTATTAGCAGAAATAGTTTTGAAACATAAAGAAATAATATATGCAAACAAATAAGCTGCAGGCTGCCCGTTGGAGCATTTCATTTGTCTCCTTTCTTTCCACTAGATGTCAATAGAGTGTTCTTCCTTTTTGGGCTCCCCTACCACTTGAAAATTTGGAATAAAGAATAGCAGGGGTTTGGTGTTTGCTTTAGCCCTTAGCCACAAACCTTACACCCCCATACATCCCTGAAAGGGTATACCAAAGAGAATAAGGAATAAGAGGTCTGTTGCTAAGGTAGAGAATGTTTTTTTTTACCGAATCAAGATTAGGCTATGGGTGCTGAATTGAAATAAAATTTCTTTTAAACAGAGCCCTGAGGAATCAATTGTAACCAGCAGTTAATGACCAGTTTGTGAACAGCTTGAGGGAAAGCCAAGAGCAGTTAAAACTCCAGCAAATTAGTTGTTAACTGTGCTAATGAATGATATTGCAGGGATTATTGCTATTATAAACTGTAATCAATCAGGTTTACCATTGTGTCTAAGAAAAAGTTTACAAGTAACAATATTTTATGGATGCATCTCTGCACTTCCAATTTTAATTAATATGATAATCTGAGTATTCCATGATGCTAAATTCTACTTTCAGTTCCCAGGCAAATAGAAGCATGCATATTACACATAAAAATAGTAATAATAAGTACTTCATGATAAAATGTGTTCATATGAAATAATAAGGACATCAGCCAAGGCATCAGGAAGTTTGTAATGATTTATAGGAAGACCACACAAATAAAGAGGACTATCTGTGGCTGGATTCACTATTGTATTCTTCCTGATGATGCAAAGTTGTGAATTTAAGTAATTTGTGGCTGCTTTGTTGATTCAGTTCTGAAAATGTCACTGCATGTGTAACTCCTGTTTACACAGTGCTTTGCTGAGCACTGTATCTCCTGCTCTCACGTGCAGTAATTCTCTCCCAGTCCCTGGTGATGTATTGGCTAGTTCATCCCATCAGGGAGATTTGTGAACTGATGCTTTAGCAACTGGGTCCGCTGCATGGTTTCTGGAGGAAGGAAATGTAGCCTTCTATGGGTTTGGGGTTTTTTGTTTGTTTGTTTTAACTCTGAATGTGGACCTTAACAAAAGCCTATCCTCTTATTGGTGACTTGCAATGTCATTGTCTGTGTGTGAGAAATATAGACAGTAGTCTAGAGGTACCAATAGAGTTAATATAGCTTTACATTATGAAATACATCCATATTTTCAAGCAGATTTGACATGTCTTTTGCTTTGGGTCCTAGAATCCAATTGGCTCCTGTTGCATGTATGGTACTAGTGTGAGTCTCCAGTGTTGCAATGCAGAAGGAAGATGGATGCAGACAAAAAGAAAATCGACACAGTATACCAACCCCTTCATGTACCGTAGGAGTGAGCTGGCTGCGGCATTTGGGCACCTTCTCTCACTGATAACAAACGCATTTCAGATATAGCTGTTGCCTGTGATTCTGAAGCCAAACAAAAGTGATTCAGGGACTGATCCTTGGCCCCAACGCCTAGGGGTACAAACTGGCTTACTGTTGCTTTATTGAACGTTATCCGTCTCTACAAACTGTTCTCAGACTTGCTTTTGATCATGTGCCCCTGAACCTCCTCTGGACCCAGAGGTTGCACCTGTGCTCCAAAGATGTAATTATGATTTTTTTAATGTTGTTTTTTTTTTTTTCCAGGTCATAGCTTCAGAAATAACATGAATAGTGTTCTTCAGTGTGACTTTTAGGGTAGTTGTTACCTGTACAGGCATGTTGCAGGAGGGAACGTGAGAGTGCAAAACTTTAGGATGTTGCTGGAATACTGTCTGGGACAGAGGAAGACAACCCTGTCCAGTCACATCCATAGTGCCTTTTGAGGGCCATTCCTAGAGTGATCAGTGCTTTAAGTTGTGCCTGAGTATACCCCTTGAGAAACCCAGGTGGAGTATGCATAGATGAGAGACCTAACAATTATCCAAACTAAGTAATATAGAGGTACAATCTTTGATATTGCTCCCTGGCTCTCTCTTTATTTAGCAATAGAGATGTGGGTACATTCAGTATGGCCTTGAACTTGTTCCCAGTTCTGCTGATTACGTAGCTTACTTCTGGTTTAAATTAAAATTAGTGATGTGGATTAAAACTGAAATGTTAACAAAGAATGGAAAACAATAGCATAATTATCGTAGAGGTGCTCTTGATGCTTTTTCTAATTGGATTTTAGACCAAATCCATATTAAAGCAAAGTGATCAGCACTGGCACTTAAAATCTCCTACCACTTAAAGTATTTTATGGATTACAAAGTAGACGGGACAATTCAGATCAGTATTAATCTTGGTAAATACATGCTTACAAAATGTCATGCAAACCCTAAGTGAGCTATGACAACTAAGCCCCAAATGGGAGTATGTGTACATGAGGTTATATAATTTGCTGGCAGTGTTTTTATTTCCTTAGCAGGAAAAATATGGATTATGGCCATGGCTCATAAACTGTGAAGAGTTAGCTTTACTGGGTTACGAAATGAACACTAAAGAGATGTTAAATGTTTTAGAACAGAACAAAGAAAATAGAAGTAACAAGATTTGTGCCAGTTACCAATCTCACCATTTGTGTCTTTTAAAATAGCTATTCATTGCTATTTTTCCACCATGCTATATATTTCCTCATACTTTCTCAATCTGTTTAATTATACTGATATCTGGCAGATATCTCTTCAATTTCTTCTGTAATAAAAACCTCCTGAAACTGATCTTTTATCACTTGCAATGCTCTAAAGCACCTTCATTTCTCCTTTTGTTCCTAGTTTGGTCAATGTTCTACTACCCTTCTCATATATTTCTTAGTTCTGATAGGGTTTCTTAGTTCTGATAGGGTTAAACATGTTTTCTTATTTGTTTTTTTTTGCTGTTTTTTTTTTTTCCCTTTCAAACATTTCAAATGCTTGAAGAATAATCAGGAAATTGTAACAAGCAAGACCTGCTAAAGAAGTTTAGAATATAAATGGTAAACCAAAATTAGTATTTACAATGTAGGATAGAGTTTGGCCCTGATTATTTCTTCTTATGGTGGAATATAGCTTTTAATCTTAAGGAAGTTATCCATAACCCAATCTCAGCATCAATTCATTTTTCCCAAGAAATTGGGAAGTAAAAGGAATAGAACCAGCTGTTGAAGTAAGCCAATGAGCTAGCTCTTAAAACATTTTTTTTATAACGAAAAGTGATTTATCATAATTTATAATGCACTTATATTAACTTGTAGGTCATATATTATGTAAAGATCTTGGTAAGAATTTGGGCCTTAATGGACAAATAGAGCTTAATATTAATATAATTGAGACAAATTTTCCATGTATTTAACTGGAGTAAATCCAAGTTAAGACATTCTTCCAATGTTATGCTAGTAACTCTTTAGATAGACTGAAAGCAGAGTTTTCCCTATTAATCTAAAATCTCATAATAATAAAAGTATATGGCAGAATATTTAACAAGATAAAAAACAAAATTAGATTTTTATTTATTTGTAAAGTGAAAAATTATTACAATTAAACTGCCCTGGAAGATAAACTTTTATTTCCTTAGACTTAAATTATAGTAATTAATATATATTGTGTAACTACAATAGTATGTTCAGAGTTGAAAGTCACACTTTGCTAAAACCTTCTGTTCTAGAAAGTAAAGTTTTCTTAAGGGTGAAAAAAAGCAAATAATTTCTTAAAATAGTAGAATACTTATTGTCATCTGAAACAAAGCTTTTCGTTGTAAAATTATTAGTACTTTTACAGCATTTACTGTTATATAAAGAACTTATATTATTTTAGGTCTGTCATTTGATTCAAAGTTCAAAAGGTTTAAACAGTAGTACCTTTAGTCACAAAACTGTATGTTTTATTGTTTTGGGTTTGGTTTTTTTTTCATTAAACAAAGCTTTTTCACTTAAAGGACTTAATTAACTTTCATTTACTTATTTAAAGTTTTAATTGACAAGTTATCTACACAATAAAGTTAAAATATCCTGCGGATTGTGTTCTAAAATAATCCAGAGAATTATTTTTTTGTGTATTTCAGTAGAATGCGGTGGGTTTTTTTTTCCATCCAATAAATATGTTCTGACAATTTTTATCATCCTGAATATTTGCTTTAGACTGAATGGTTTATTTTCACTGAGAATGACACATCTTGTCCCTTATTTGCCCTTTCCAGGATTTGATCTTCCTTTGTTAATTATAAGGCATACAATTTCAGACTTAAGTTTTCCAGAAAACTCCTTTGTTACCTGGTGGCTGGATGTCTTCCAAATTGTTTTATGTGATACTAATTCAAGCATTCAGTATGTTGAAATAATCTCAGCCTTAGAGTTTGTTCAAGTAATTACCTGCAGTATTCTTATTTGAATCACAGAAACAGGTCTATGTTTTTTAAGACTGGGGGTTAACTTTACTACATCAAGTATTTGTATGTTTTTTCAAATTATAATTCTGTACCTGCATTTTGCTTATACTTTGAAATGTTTGTTCAGTGCTTTTTTTCCCTCCAATTAAAGATTTTAGGCAAAAATAAATAACCAAAATAAAGCCATTTCAATTTGGCATGTTATAATGATTGGTATAGTTAAATGCCAAGAACTTAGATTCTCTTATATAAGCGTGATGCTTCTTGCCAGGAGAAAGAGGGGCTGGACAGAAGAGAAGCTGGGGAAGGTGAAAAGTGAGGGAAAGGGAAGGAGGAATAAGAGTGAAAGTGAGAGACTGAAAAGATATTGGACTAGCGCCAATTCAGCTGAAGTCAAAAGAAAATCACTCATTGATTTCCAAGGCAATTGGATCAGACCCATTGTCTGATGCTAGTTCATTTTTTATGTTTAGCAAGTGGGAGTTACAGCCAAATTTTCAAACTGCTAAATTCGATACTAAAAATCCCAGCTTCTCATTTTCTGAAATTCCTTGGTTTTGTCCCAATGTATAATTCAGCCCCTTTGGCTGTGCTCCTAGCATACAGCAAATTTTGTTTTTATAGATAGCCCCACTGAAGGTCGTTGGGGAGGAAAGCAGCTATGTACTTCCAATAAAGTAGTCCTCTTCTGGGTGGACAAGTCTTGCAGCTATAGATCACTATTGGCTCGCAGGTGTCTGCTTTCTGCTCCAGCTGGTACTGAGGAAAGGGCTACTGCTGTCACCTCCAGCTCTCCCAGGTCAGGCTTGCTGGGATTAAGGGTACCAGGGGTCAGCACTTCACGTCTGTAGTATAGGGTGTGAAAAGTGGGGTATCTGGTTCAGTTAAGATGTGGCATAATAATACTAGTAATTCAAACTTTCTCTTTCTACAGAAAACTGTTAGTTCAATTTTTTGCCATCATTTTCATTGTTTACAATTGTTACTTTCAAGTCTCCCTTTTTCACACTTTACCCTGCCTGAAATGCCTCCATTTAAGCCACATCCTCTCACAATCTCCCCACATCTGTAGTCCTGCCTCTCTCCTTTGAACAAACAGAAGGCTGCATTTGATATGTTTCAGGTTGGAGAGAGAGCAGCCGTTATATTCTTCTGTTCTTTCACTTGTAAGGATTTGTTGTGATTTTTTAACTCAAATTTATAATGATAATTTTTCTTAAAGAATTAAAAAAAAAAGTTTATCAACATTTATTGATTAAATGAAATGTTAATAAGCCTAGTTATGACTTAGCCTGTACTATTAGTTCCATTGACTTCCGCAGGACTTCTTATCTGAATAAGGGCTATTGAATTTTGAGCCCATATTAGGAAGGTTATCTTGCAAACAGAAGGCCAAGAAAAACTATAGCTTTGTTTCTGTAGAAAATGTAATGGCTCTAAGAAGCTTTTTATGGGACCTCAGATGCTGAGAATGACAATGTAGAATATTAACTATGCAATGGAAAGAAATTTCCATGCTGCAGGCTGAATGAGACCTAGATGAAATCTTTTGTTGATACAGTAACTATTATAATTATTTACCGAGCTTCATCTGTGTTGTAATTTACTCTATGGTATGTGACAGGAGACACAAAACGATAACTGTCAGAGTGGTATAAAACTCTTTACTGTTTGGTACATTTCAAAATAAGAAAGGCAATAATTCTGCACGTCTAGGTTCAGATGATAAATTGGATATGAAAGGAAAGATGTGAACTCAGTGAGCTATGAAGATGTGTGTCTGTCTATAAATTTATTATGTATATCCTTAAGCATATAGTAGATTGATCAAATGAATAATGTACTTGTAAATTAGATAACTGGATTATCTGTGTTCTCAACTGAAATTTTAAATCTTATCTAAAGAAACATATTGTTTCACCCAATCCATGTTCTGTTTCATTCAAGCAGTTTTACTCTGAGAGTAAAGACTCAGGGGTGCATAAACAGGAGTGGTTTCATATGCTGTTTGTATTTGTATCTATTTTTCACAGCAAGAAAACTTCTTGTTTTGTATGACTAGTAATTTGCTTTCACTCACACAGGCATTTCTGTAAACAGAAGCTGAAATTCTGTCCCAGTCAGGAAGTTTCTGAGTATCTGTTGTCATCTGCTGAATATTTTGAACTCTGGCTTATGTTGTGGCATCTCAGCAGCATGCGAGAGCAACCCATTGCCTCATAAAATAAGGCTTTAACCAGAGAAAATATAGCAACACATTAGCTTGATAGTTAAAGCCGTCTCTAGGGCAGTGAAAGATAAGGCCTTAATTGTCTCAGGAAATGGAGTAACTTTACTGTGGACGCACTCTGACTTTTGACACTGCCCCGATACTAACTGCTACCACAATACCTTGTGTGGAAATTGGTTGTGCTTGGGTGTGTGAGGACAATGTCTATTCAACAAGCAGACAAACACGTAGGTTTTGGTTCCCAAGGGCATCTAGTTACACTGATTACCACAGCCTAAGACAAAGACAGAACATAGAACTGTAGGCATACAGGAGATTTTCAGGTAAAAAATAAACATGCCATATGAATCAAAGGAGCTCAAGGGGATAGATCTCTAGTATTTGTCTGCAGAGGAATTCTTAATGATAATATTAGATTATTTGTCAAGCTTTAATAAATCTGATTTTTATTAAAAAATCTGGGTGTGTGCAGAAACACAAATTTATGGATTTTGAAGAGTCTGAAGTGGAATAGCAAATTTTTGTGAAGAAATAGCTCCTGTGGGGTGCAGATGAGAAGGAATTTTCAGCATTTCAGTTAATGTAGATACTTTCAGTTTATACCTAAATCTCAATTCAGCAGCTTAGATTCCTTACAGGACCATAGGTGGTTGAGTTCTTCATAGTCTTGATTGACTAATAACCTAGCTAACTAAATAAATCTCTTCTACCATAGTTATCTTTTGTTGCTTAGTCAGCTGTATGTCTGAATATCTGTAAGCGTAACATGGTTTGTCATGGATATACTCATTTAGGCAAGCTGAGACTGCATCCCATTCATTGTAGCAGTTATAGAAAATGCACAAATGTAATAAGGTTTAATTTCTTTGATCAAACTTCTTTAGGTGTCAGATTGGTAAATTGTCACTTTAAATACAAAAGGATAATTTTTCTCTTCATTAGCTGGAAGTAATACTGTGACATACAGCCTGTTTTTAATATCTTCTTGGTTTGCAATAGTCTGCATTTGCCAGTAAGTTTATACCAACCATCAATAAATTATTTGAGTTAGAATTTTTCATCTTGTACAACTCTCATGATTTATCAATAGTTTCCATTTTACTTATACTCAGAAGAGCATTGTAGTATGCCTTCAGCACATGCCTTCAGCTGATTGCAAGAAATCCTTCTTCAGAAGTGGGATTCATGCTACAATGTTCATGTGTGCCATGCTTTCTACAGTAACATGGCTCTCCCACAAAGGTCTGATATTAATCCTTATGACAGATGCAGTCAAGCTCAGATGCATGTGTACTTCATATTTCAGTGCATATGAAGAAATGTTTTCCCAGGAGGCCAATATTTGAAATCAATACGTATCCCATTGGATAATAAATTGTGTTATTAACCTTAGCAAAGATCAATATTTTCTCAGTTGATTGATAAGACAAAAGTGATGTGGTCCAACTTTAGCCTATGCTGTATCAAATGTAGATATTCTTACTTCAATAATGTTTCACAGAAGTTAATTGCAATATTCTTGGATAGCTTGACAGTTATGACACAAGGAAATAATGATAAAATGTAACTATTCTGTGTAACATTTTGCATATATTATGGTGCAGTGCAAATTTAGTATATAAGTTAGTATAACTTCATTTTAGTGGAGCTGAATTAATGCATAGCACTTGAAGTTAAAATTTTTATCAACATTCATAATTAGACTATGCGTCTCACCTTGCACGTGCACACATGTAAAGTAACATTCATACGTGAAATACCTCTAATTTTTATTAATCCTAAAGATTGAGAGTACTGCAGTGTACTGAAGTTGGAGTATAAGAAACCTAAGAAAAAAGAAACAAACAGAGATGCAGAATTTTGTTAGAACTGATCATGAGTTGTATATATTGTCACTCCATTACCTTAGCTAATGATGGATGCTATCATGCACTCAAAAAGAGAAGAATTTTTTAATTAAGTAAAAGAAGTCTAGACTTTTGCTAATTCTGAAAGAATTAAAAAATATGCATGCAAATGCTGCTGTTATCCAAAGAATCCTTATATAGAAATGAGAAACTATGCAAACTTTCTGTATTCTAGAAATTAATCTTCTGTACTGACCTTATTTCCAGTATGTCTATTCCAATCAGAAGGCACCAGAAATCATTCTTGTCATTCAGCTGGATGAAAGTAAGAAGAAACAATATTTGCATGTAACCACAGCTTCCCAAACTTCTTGCCTGTGAGCTACTTTTTCTAAACCTTTTGGTTTTTTTAACCTTTGTTTTGGTTTTTGTCTTATTAGACAGGAAAATAACAAAGCAGAATCATCCCACTGTAAAATATCAAATTGTTCTTTAGCAAAAACAATAAAAATGCAAAGTTATTTGAGGGCATCAAGTGATTTAACTATAAGTCCTCATCCCATTATGCATGTCTCTTTTAATTAAATAGGTTCCCCGAATGACTTTAAAATTAATAAATGAGTATTTCACTAGTTGTTTGCACCTACAGCCTTTGCAATCGAAGCTTGTTTCAAAAAGACAAACACTCACTTCCTAAAAAGAACTACAGCTTAATAGTAGAATATGGCTGATGTTGTATCACATATTGTACAGCAATTTCAGTAAGGAAAGAATAGGATAGGGAACCCAGGTAGCAAATTAGATTGATGTGTTGTCCTCGACATACTGGCATTTTCATTTCTGAGGCCTACCAATTCCAAAACAAAACCATTTTTTATACTTGTTCAAAATCTCAAGAGAAATGAGTTCAGGTGGTCTCAACCTGGTTTTTCATGTACAAGAGGACACATCAAAAAGCTGTCTTGTGTTGATGGTAATTCATCTCTCTCGTTTGTGAAAAGCCATGGGATTACAAGCATGGGGGGAAAATAAGTACTGCTAACCACATTTTTTCCACCAACTATATCTTTCTGGCCCATTTTGTATGAATATATGAGCAGACATGTCAAGGGATGCAATGAAGATCATGTCTTCAGGATTATCAAGGACTGGTTTTTAATTCACCTTTCCTACTCCTTGTCTCTGACTGAATCTCAATATAATGAAACAAAATCTCAAAGCATGGAAAGCAAAACAATGGAAGCTATAACTTAAAGAAGAACAGGTAATGAAAAATGTAAGTCACTAAAGAACACTGATGAGAAGTTAAAAATGTAATCAAGCAGCATGTCACTGTGTATGCTTTAATTCTTTCAATCTCCTAAAATGACCTTGGGAAAATTAGAACACTTGAAAATGTTGCATCTTCAGTAAGTCTTTTCCCTCAGGTTTAATGAAGGAAACAGAAGAGAGATTACTGATATGATTATACTCAAGTTAAAAGATTTCTCTGAGGAATATCTATATTAAGAACATTGTTCATTTTTCAGCGGTGTCAGAGACATGCTTCTGGAGATGTTGCAATGTCACACCACAATGTGCAAAATTGTTTTCAGTGGCTGTTTTTATCCTTTCTATTCTTTCAGTCCTCCAGAACTCATTCCATATAACTCCAGTGAGGGGAGGGAGTTTCATCATGATGATGACAGGAAAAAGAAAGACCTGTGCTGTCCACATTTCCCTAAAGCTCTGGTAGACAAGGACAGAACATAACCTAACTTACTAAAAATGCTCATCTGGATGACCAAAGTAGATTACTGAAAAGAAATTTAACTAGGCGGTCAATGTTTGTCAGCAGTATCTTCCTAACGCTACTAAAGCTGTGGGAGTGTGAATTTCTGCCACTTTGTATTCTTTCTTTGGGACATACAAGAGACTAGCATAGACACAAGTGAGACAGAGCTGAGGTAAGATGGGGAGGAGGTATAAGGCAGTGAAGAAAAGAAGGTGTTTTATTCAAGAACATGTTCTATTCCATTGGCAATGTCATAATCAGTGTAGATGGTATGATAATTAGTCCCCATTAACTAACACTGAAATGGGTGGTTTCAATAACAATTCGTTATAATATCTGTTGGAGAAAATGAGCTCAACTGGTAATAATACAACAAATGTTTAGAACAAAGAAAAGAACTCTACAGAAAGCCCTTGAAATTCTTTATTCTGGCAGAGTCTATGATGCTTAGAAACAGCGCAATATCATCTTCTGAAGTATTTGAGTACATGTAAAATGAAGTAATTAATATCCTATTTACTAAATATTTTTTCCAATAACCATGATACAGGCATTCTAAATCATATATTTAAATGGCAAAATTTGAGGTTGCTCAAAAGCTTATCAGCAGATATGGAATTTTCATATTAGATAGAAAAGAAATTCATAAGTTTAGTCTGAAAGTAGCATTGGCAGAAAAAGTAGCTGCTGTTCACACAACCATAATTCGGAGGGTCTGTACCATGTGACTCTCATTATCTAATATTTGTGTATAATTTGGATGTACATCAAGAAAGAATATGAATACTCCAGTTTCTCAGTGGACTGAATATACTGTGAAAATAAGAACCAGTCAAAGGATCCATTCATTGATATAATTCGGAAACTTAATATTCTTTTTAGGTTCCCATACACAATGTTAATAGAAATATAGATAAGTGTATTATATGTAAATTATTCTAGTAGAGACATTTTCAATAGAGCCAGTGGTATTACACTTACCATTGAGACTGCTTAGATGTGGTCATGAGCCTGGCAGACCCAGCAGTTATGTTTGCAGTTGACTTCTATTGACAGAATTCTCAAGACAGTCACAATTTCTGAGCATTTTGGCTGGGACACAATCCCACTATGTCATTGATGAAGATATTAAACAGTACCGGTCCCAATACGGACCCCTGAGGCATGCCACTTGTCACCAATCTCAGTCTGGACATTGAGGCGTTGACCACTACCCTCTGGATGCAACCATCCAACCAATTCCTCACCCTTTACCGGACAGTCCACCCATCAAATCCGTACCTCTCCAGTTGAGAGAGAAGGATGTTGTGGGGGATCCTGTCAAAGGCCTTACAGAGGTCCAGATAGATGACATCTGTAGCCCTTCCCATGTCCACTGATGCAGTCACACAGGTTAGTCAGGCAGGACTTGCCCTTGGTGAAGCCATGCTGGCTGTCTCGAATCACCTCCCTGTCCTCCATGTGCCTTAGCAGAGCTTCCAGGAGGATCTGTTCCATGATCTTCCCAGGCACAGACGTGAGACTGACTGGCCTGTAGTTCCCCGGGTCTTCCTTTTTTCCCTATGTTTCACCTTTTCCAGGCAGTGGGAACTTCACCTGACTGCCACAACTTCTCAAATACGATGGATAGTGGCTTAGCAACTTCATCCGCCAGGTCCATCAGGACCCACAAATGGATCTCATCGGGTCCCATGGACTTGTGCACCTTCAGGTGCCTTAGATGGTCTCAAACCTGATCTTCTCCCACAGTGGGCGGCTCTTCATTCTCCCAGTCCCTGCCTTTGCCTTCTGCAGCTTGGGTGGTGAGGCT
>NW_008824761.1:3552861-3579671 GCF_000699105.1 Pygoscelis adeliae | reverse complement strand
GAGCGAGCGGCTGTGTGGTGCTCAGTTGCTGACTGAGGTTAAACCATGACAAGGTGCTGGAGTGTGTCCAGAGAAGGGCAACGAACCTGATGAGGGGTCTGGAGAACAAGTGTTATGAGGAGCGGCTGAGGGAACTGGGGTTGTTTAGCCTGGAGAAAAGGAAGACGTGTAGATTTGGTGTTTAGGGACATGGTTTAGTGGGCAGGGTGGTGGTGGGTTGACGGTTGGACTCAATGATCTTAGAGGTCTTTTACAACCTTAATGATTCTATGATTCTATGATTCTACTAGGAAGAAAATTAACTCTATCCCAGACAAAACCAGGACAATTTGATTTTTAGAAGCTACATGAAGAGCTTTTACTTTGGAGTAAAACATTAATATTAAAGGTGCATGCAAATGACAAAAGCCTGGTAATATTGATGTGGTTTTTGAAAACCCATCATAGTCAGGCCTAAATCAGTCTATAACTTCAGTTCATGATAGCATAGGGATATTGGGTGGCTAAATTTTAGCTAGCTCTGTTAATTATTATTAAAATTATTATTAAAATTAATATAATTAATTATTAGTAGTATTAACCAATATGATCTGTATTAAAAGTAACCTCCCATCTTCTCTCTCCCCTCTAACAGTATTTATATTAATATTTTCTGTGCTCTGGTTTACTTTGTAGCCCAAAACAGCACACTGTAGCACTGTAACTGAATCAATAGAAAACTGCACCACTTTGGGTAAGAAATAATAGCCAGGAGTAAGAGGGCAAAGAATGGAATCTAAATTAAGTTGGCTTTGTTGCTGAAACCTGTGTGTTTATATAACTCACTCAAAAATCTCTAAGAAAGCAGGTAGGAATTCTATTACTTGCATTCGTTAAAGAAGGCACCTGGGCTCTACCTGGGTTCCTTTGTTTTTCTAGTTTCTAATTAACGTGTAATTTCTCAAAGAAAAGAAAAAAGTGATCATTTTATTCACATAAAGAATACAAAAGCAAAAACTTGTCACAGAAAACATTTTCTGCATGAAGTTAATAACACAACAATGATGTGACTGGACCTGCTACGTAAAAATATACTGTTCTCAGGTAGCCAATGTGTTCCCATAAATTGACGTTGTCTCATCTGTGACAGTAAATAATGACTAGCATTATTTAAATTAAGCAATATAGCTTGTTTTGCTCATTATCTGTATTTCAGTGCTGCTGGACTGTAAGCAAGAATTTCCAAGAAGAAAAAAAAGAAGCAAGCCTAATGGTTTCTTTTTGTCTATGTCTGTCAAAGTACATTTGATCTTACGAGGGTAACATGGTCATTCACAACAATAAACATCATATGCTGTTGTTGTATGAATATGCATACTGTTGCAGGGAACAATTCAGGACATTAAGAAGGTATTTTAAACTGCAAATCTCCATAGAAAAATAAGAGAAGAAGACTAAGAAGCTAGGAACAGTGGGAGGGGAGAGACTATTTTTTAAGGAAAGAAACCCATTCTATAATCTGACTTCTAATTAAAACATACAGTCTCCTTCAGATTGTGTACACCAAGAATCCTTCATAAAAAGGACATCTGTCCTGCAGCTGTAATGCTATTTTCATTTTTCAAACATTTTTAGCATAGTTCTCCAGTAGAAAAAATAAAGTGGTATGTTTGATTTTGGATCAATACATTGTTCAACAGATTCAGTTCAGCATAGTGTAGTTTGTTCCAGGACTTTTCAGGATTCATTTGTACTCATGCAACATTCTCCAAGGACAGAAGTTAGGGACGAAGAGACTATTTGGTTGAACAGGAGTTGTTAAAATTATGCATCATGACTATCAAAGAGAATTGATATGAATTGTCTAGCTACAAAATCTGGTCCTTAGAGGAGAACAAGCTTATGAGTCATTTGAGTAATAACTCTCTTCAAGCCTGTGGCCACACATGGGACACAATTAATGTCCAAGTAACCTGAACCAAAATATTCCATTGTGTCTTTTGATTTTGTTCTTACAGAAGGTGAAATACATGTTGATATATTAGCATTGCACATAAGATGGAAAACCAGATTTTATATCTTATAAAATATAATCTTGGGGGAAAAAAAAAAAAGGAATGATGAAATGATGATTCTACACCATGTCACAGTTTTTAAAGTTCTACAATATCACAAAAATAACTAACCTCAATAGCAGTCCATCCCAACAAGCAGGAAATCAGGCAAAAATGCCAGGAACCCTGCATGGATGAACAAGGAGCTCCTAACAAAAGACAAATATAAAAAGGGAGTATACAGAAGGCAGAAGCAGGGACAGGCAAACTGAGAGGAATCTAGCATGCAGGGATGAGGTTAGGAAATCTAAAGCCCACCTGGAATTGAACCTGGCAAGGGATGTTAAAGGCAACAAGAATGGCTTCTAAAAGTAACCAAAAGAATACTAAGGAAAATGTGGGCCTGCTGTTGCATGAGGCAGTGGCACTGGTGACACAGGACATGCAAAAGACTGAAATACTGAATGCCTTCTTTGCCACAGGCTTTGCTAGAAAGACTGACCTTAAGAGACCCAAGGCCCCAGAGACCAGAGGGAAAGACTGGAGGAAGGAATACTTACCCTTGGTAGAAGAGGATCAGGTCAGGGAATACTTAAGCAAACTGGACACACATAAATCTATGGACCCTGATGGGTTGTACCCACAAGTGTTGAAGGAGCTGGCTGATATCAAAAGGCCACTCGATAATCTTTCAAAGATCATGGAAATTGCGAGAAGTGCTTGAGGGCTGGAGGAAAGCAAATGTCACTTCTATTTTCATGAAGGACAAAGGACCCAGCAAACTACAGGCCAGGCAGCCTTATCTCGTTCCCTGGGAAGGTGAAGAGACAACCAATCCTGGGAAAAATTTCCAGGCACATGAAAGACAAGAAAATCATCAGGAGTAGTCATCATGGCTTCAACAAGGGGAAGTCATGCTTGACCAACTTGATAAACCTCTACAATGAAATGGCTGGCTTGGTAGACTAGGGGAGGACAACAGATACTGTCTACCTTGACTTCAGTAAGGCTTTCGACATTGTATACCATAAGGTCGTCGTAGAGATGCTGATGAAGTGTGGGCTGGATGGGCAGACAGTGAGGTGGATTGAAAACTACCTGAACGGCGGGGCCCAGAGAGTGGTGGTCTCTGCAAAAAAGTCTAGTTGGAAGCCAGTAACTAGCAGTGTACCCCAGGGGTCAATACTTAGAAGATAATAGAATAGACTATTTCAGTTGGAAGGGACCTACAATGATCATCTAGTCCAACTGCCTGACCAATCCAGGGCTGACCAAGGTAAAGTATGTTATTAAGGGCATTGTCCAAATGCCTCTTAAACACTGACAGGCTTGAGGCATCGACCACCTCTCGAGGAAGCCTGTTCCTGTGTTTGACCACCCTCTCCATAAAGAAATGTTTCCTGATGTCCAGTTTAAACCTCCCCTGGTGCAGCTTTGAACCATTCCCACGTGTCCTGTCACTGGATAACAGGGAGAAGAGATCAGCACCCTGTCGCTAGTTACTTGGGAGAAGAGACCGACACCCACCTCGCTACAGCCTCCTTTCAGGTAGTTGTAGAGCACGATAAGGTCTCCCCTGAGCCTCCTTTTCTCCAGGCTAAATAACTCCAGTTCCCTCATCCGCTCCTCACAAGACTTGTTCTCCAGACCCCTCACCAGCCTCGTTGCCCTTCTCTGGACACGCTGGAAGGAAGACATTCCTTCCAGCCCTTTCACCAGCTTTGTTGCCCTCCTCTAGACACATTCAGGGACCCTCACATCCTTCTTAAATTGTGGGGCCCAGAACTGCACACAGTATTCAAGATGAGGCCACACCAATGCTGAATAAAGTGGGATAATCACCTCTTTTGACTGGCTGGTTATACTGTGTTTGATGCACCCCAAGACGTGGTTTGCCCTCATGGCTGCCAGGGCACACTGCTGACTCATGCTGAGTCTGCTGTCGACCAGCACCCCCAAGTCCCTTTCTGCAGGGCTGCTTTCCAGACACTCCTCTCCTAATTTATACTTGTGCCCGGCATTACTCCATCCTAGATGCAGAATCCAGCATTTTGACTTGCTAAATTTCATCCCATTAATCATTGCCCAATGCTCCAGTTTATTTAGATCCCTCTGCAAGGCATGTTGTCCCTCAAGAGAAGCAACAGCACCTCCCAGTTTGGTATCATCAGCAGACTTGCTAATGGTGCATTCGACTGCTGCATCCAGATCTTTGATAAATATATTGAACAGGACTGGCCCTAGAATTGAACCCTGAAGAACACCGCTGGTCACTGGTCACCAGCCAGATGTAGCCCCATCCACTACAACCCTTTGAGCTCTGCCTTTCAGCCAGTTCTGCACCCAGTGCACCGTGAAGCCGCTCATCCCACAGTTGGACAACTTGTCCAGAAGGATGCTGTGAGGGACAGCATCAAAAGCCTTACTAAAATCCAGGAAAACTACATCCACTGCCTTCCCTTCATCCACTAGGCAGGTGACCTCATCATAGAAGGATATCAAATTAGTTAAACAGGACTTTCCCTTCGTTAACTTGGTCCAATCCTGTTCAGCATCTTCATTAATGACCTGGATGATGGAGCAGAGTGTACCCTCAGCAAGTTTGCTGATGACACCAAACTGGAAGGAGTGGGTGATATGCTGGAAGGTTGTGCTGCCCTCTAGAGGGACCTCAACAGGCTGGAGAAATGGGCCAACAGGAATCTTATGAAGTTCAACAAGGAGAAGTGCAAAGTCCTACACCTGGGAAGGAACAACCCTGGGCACCAATATATGTTGGGGGCCAACCAGCTAGAAAGCAGATTTGCAGAAAAGGCCTGTTGGGACCTGAATGGACAGCAAGTTGAACAGAAGCCAGCAGTGTGCCCTTGTCACAAAGAAGGCTAATGGTTTCCTGGGTTGCATTAGGCAAAGTATTGCCAGCAGGTCCTGGGAAGTGATCCTTCCCTTCTACTCAGCACTGGTGAGGCCACACCTGGAGTACTGTCCCAGTACAAGAGTGCCATGGACATACTGGAGAGAGTCCAACAAAGGGCCACAAAGATGATGAAGGGACTGAAGCATCTCTCTTATGAGGAAACACTGAGAGTCGGGACTGTTCAGCCTAGAGGAGAGAAGGCTCAGGGGGATCTAGTATATAAATACCTGAAGGGAGGGTGCAAATAAGGCAAAGCCAAGCTCTTCTCAGTGGTGCCCAGTGACAGGACAAGAGGCAATGAACACAAACTGAAACACAGGAGGTTCATTCTGAATGTCAGGAAATACTTTTTCACTGTGAGGGTGACTGAGAACTGGCACAGGTTGTCCAGAGAGGTTGTGGAGTCTCCATCCTTGGCAATATTCAAAAGCCGTCTGGACATGGTCCTGGGCAACTGGCTCTAGATGGCCCTGCTGGAGCAGGGGGGTTGGACCAGATGACCTCCAGAGGTCCCTTCCAACCTCAACCTTTTCTATGATTCTATGAAAATCCTCTGCAATTTTTTTTTTTAATGGTGTGTTAATAGGTCAGGCAAATGAATGTCCTGTGAGATTAGCTTCTGGACTTCATATGCTCCCTATAACAAAAGTTCTTTCTGTATTTAACCTCAGGTTATGAAATGCCTTAAAGCATTTGGTTTACCAACATAAATCCCTGTTAGAATTATTTCAGAGAAATCTTGAATCTTGTCATTCTACATTGTTGAAAGACTTTAGGAACCAACAAGACCTCTTCAAAGATAATCCACCACTTTATAGTGAGTGAGATTAAAGAACACATGGTCTGGTCACATCTGCTTCATTCTGTGAGCCAGTATGTTGTTGCAATCTGTAGAAGCTGAGAACAGCAGAGGAGTCATACTGAGAGGCCTGGTAAATGACAGTTGTGCTAATGTCCTTAGTGGCATATATTGTATGGCCCCGTAAGATAAATAAATGATCAACATGATTTAACTGTACAGCTGGAAATATTGTAAAAATATGTCTGAACATGGTTCACTGTGAAAAGAGTGGTGTTGCTGAAAATACCTCTCAGAAGTTAGCCTGACCTGCTATTTGAAGCCTGTGCCTTTTGAAGAACAGAGCATACAGAAGAGCAGGGAGCCTCTCTTATACTGCTGACTTTTTTGTCTTCCTATAAAGTTATCGACACATTCAGCATAAGGTATGTATGCAGATGACTTCTGAACTACTGGTGCCTACTTCGCAGTTGTATTAGCCTAGGAACCTGTGCAGTGATCAAGTCACCAGGGGCCACAGTGAAAAAAAAAAGTATGAATCATCAGCATCACACCCTCACCATAATTTTTCAGATCAAAATCCTTTTATAGGAAGTGATGCTGATCTGGCAGTCAAATAGACTAAATGATCTAATAAGGTATGTTTTTCCATTTCAGATTCTGTGATCTTATCAATAGGTCAGTTAAATCAGAAATTGCGTCTCAGTTTAAAAGAGCAGATCACTTTCAAAAATCACACTGCTGACAAGATATCTGATTGGCAGTTTTATTTATGGGACAGCCACGGTTAAAATAACTGACAATGTTTGTTCATTTGAATCTCTTTCTTTTCATGTGGATGCTATTTTCACACTAGAGCAGGAGAAAACAGAAGAAACAAAACCCTGTCTTTAACTCTGTGAGACTTTCCACAGTTTCAGTTGATGCTATTTCAAGTGAACACAAATATTGGTGTTAATATTATAACATGTTTGACCCCTTTCTGATTTTGGATGTGTAATTGCACTTTGAAGTGTATTTCATCACTACCTGAAAGAAGACCTTGATTTGCCTTACAACACGTTCATTTTAATTTCTCATCAAATGTGTTTATTAACAGATACTTCTTGCATGTTAGAAAAAAATACTAGCTAGAACAGGTTTTCATCTTTAAATAGTCAGTCTTTACTGCAAACCATTTAGTTCTGACTGCCTTTCCTCTCAAATGGGCCATAGATCAGAAGTATATACCTTAATGTTTATTAGTTTGCACATTTCCAAGAGTTTGTGGTAAGTTTACTCCTATGTCATTGTCTGGTTTTCCTTAGTGTCCAGTGATTAAAATAATGACTTGGCAATAGTTTCATCAATTTTGTACACTGATGAAAAATTCACACTCTCTTTTTTTTTTGTATCAATTGTGTGAATTCAACAAAAAATATCTTTTTAATCATTCTCTTCACAGTGAAACCTTAAAAAAGAAATATTGCAAGGTCATAGGCAATTGCAAAGAAAAGGTCAGTCAGCTAGTGGTTACTTAGCATGCACCTTTTGGTGATCTGCTGCTCCTGAGATTTCTGCTTCACAGACTTTTACATTTTAAGATAAGTAATTAATTGCTGAACGTATGCATGATCTCTGTAGTTTTTTCCTGTGGTAGCACATATTAAATAGCTTATTTTTATTTACATAGTTCCCATGCTGGTGCAATTAATACATCTGATTTATATCTGAGATGTCATTTGTGATTACTCGTTCTGCACTAATTGGATTCCAGGGGCCTCTATTGGTCAATCACTTCTTCCTTATGTCATCTTCTAAAAAGTCTTAAGTATGTGATTCCCCAGTCGGTCAGGAAAATCAAAATGTTTTCTCTAAACTGCCACGTAGTGAAAAAGAAATCTAAATTTGAAACAGGGGGTTACTTTGATCTATTTTAAAAAATAGCAGAGCATTTCTTTTTTTATCATGTCTTCTTTATTCTTTCTGAGGATACAAAAAAAGGAAAGAAATAGACTATCTAGTTTGTGATTTTAGATTCATCTTAGATATAGTTAACAATGTTACTCACAGATTCTGTGTGCTGCTTTGGATATACAGTGAACATAGCTGGTATTATATATGGTATTATAGAGCCAAAGTTTTTTTTTTTTTTTAATTGACACTAGTAAAATTACTAGGCTCACATTGTTTGAGTAACTTAAGTTCCTCAATGATTCAGAAGCCATTTAAGATATATTTTATCATTCTGCAGTTTAATAAATTAACAGAATTAAGCTTTTGTGTGACGACTTCTTTTGATACTCTTACCAAAAAGTCAATGTCTATTAGCATTTGTACAAATTAGGTGACTGCTGTTGTAAAGAATAAGCCATTATGAATTTTCTCATTGCTAATGCAATATGCTTGGCTTCTGGAGTATTACTATTTTTGCTTCTATGACTGTGAGCTGTCTGTTTTATGCTCACAGCAAGCCAAATTTTGAAGTCCTTACTCTGGCACAGAATGTATTGCAGCCACTGGGAGATTTTCCAGAATGACAACTTCATGATTTATACAACAATATAGTTTAGTTGAAAAGATTTAAATTTCTACTCAGACACAGGTTTATAGATACTATTGATCTATAGTATCAATAGTGGATATTGCTTATTTGACATTAGAATTTGATCCTGATAATCTGTCTGCTTCTGAAACCCAGACAAATTTCTGCTATAAAGTTTACAGACTCTTAAATTTCAATCTGATCAGATGGATCTTAGTGAAGCTCCCTGAATTCATCTAAGTAAGCAGACCATTATCACTACATTATCTCCAGGCTAACTTGGATCTTTTCAAATCAGCAGATTTGAATTTTCTCCATTTAGAGAGCTACTACAGTCTAGTTCTTTTTCTGTGTTCTGGTAAAACACAGAGATGGGTGTCTTCTGGTATATCCCTTTGACGGAAAACTAGGCTGTTTCTTAAATCTAATCATATATGGGTCAGAATCATGCCTAACAAATCTATTACAGTTTGTTTTTAAGGACTGAGTGTATATGCAGATAAATTAATCTAATGTGTTTTAAAACAAAAATTGACAATGTTTTTAGGAGGCTTTTAGGCATAAAAGCTTTTACGGAGACAAAGCTGTTATGGAATGTTACTCCTGTGGTGAAAAGATAGGAAGCAAAGGCTAAGGTTAAATGACCAGCTTTCACATTGGAAATTTCACCTGAGAAATTTCTGCTGGGACTTTTGCTTTTACTATAGTCATAATTTAGCAAACAACAAACCCCAGACCAGGAACTAGTGAGATAACAAACTCTGTTGATGATAAAAACTTATCCATGCAATAACAGATGAAGGGCTGCAGAACCATCTTGTGATACTGATTCACCTGATGATATAAGGAAGATGTTTTTTATGATAAGGGTTGTGAAACACTGGAACAAGTTGCCCAGAGAAGTTGTGGATACCCCATCACTGGAAGTGTTCAAGGTCAGGTTGGATGGGTCTTTGAGCAATCTAACCTAGTGAAAGATGTTCCGGCCCTTGACAGGGTGGTTGGACTGCATGATCTTGAAAGGTCCCTTCCAACCCAAACCGTTCTATGATTTTATGATTGAGAAAGGAAATTCAGTGTCAATAAAGGCAAACTATTACAGGAAGAAGCAACCTTGCCATACAGGTTAAAAGTTAACCTGTCCTAATTTAGACTTGTTTAATGTCAATGTCTACTTGTGAAGAAGTCTTCTGGATGTTCGTCATAATGAATGGAGAAAAATAAGCACACAGAAGACATGAATTATTTCATTTTATATCAGATATTTAAAATGGATGTGGAAAAATAATGGCTGTTATAACTTTTTTTTTACCTTAAAGTAGCTTGATATTGATTTTGTTGTTGAATATTACAATGTACATTTACATTATTGACACAGGATTATAAGCATATGCTAATATGTCTTCAAAAGCTACCATCTCTTGGCTGAAGCATGGTACCTGATTATATGACCTTTGTAAGCATTTTGCAAATGCCAAGTTAAACTGATTGGTATAAATCAGCTTCCTAGGCTGTGCCTCAGCCGAAAAACAGTAACTTCCAACTAAGGTGCAGTAAAGTCTTAAACTATGGTAATTTGTTGGCTTGTAAATATGTGGTCATAATCTTATTTTTAACCTGCTCTGTATAACACATCTGCTTTGCCTTTTTTAATTTAAAGACTTATTTTCTGTGTGATGGTATCACAAGACTCTACAGTAGCAGTTGGAAGACTCTTAAAGACCTGATGGTTCAAAACTTGGCTGAGAGCAAGAACATCTGTGCAAAATATCTGCCTAAATGGAGTAACCAAGAAGCCTGCAGGGAGAAGCTTCCTTTGTTATGATTTCTCCCTCTTGCTTCACCAGGAAAACACTCAAAATGCTGATTTGTGAAGGGGTCTTGCTATAGGGTGCTGACCTAAATCAGAGCCTGAGCTTGAAGCTAGCCCCATTCAGAAAGGACCTCTTCTGGAGGCAAACTCAACCTTCCTGACTACTTTTCTTAAATGCTGTAATGACAATGAGTAACATCATTGGCATCTTAAAAAATTTCATGATTTGCATGAACAGGTCACATACATACAACAGACATTTCAGGCTCTTTATTGCCTGTGGTTACAGTCAGGTAGTAAACACTGATAAAGCAACATATCATTCAAACCAAATCAAATAAAACCAAACCAGACCTAAACAAAACAAAACAAAACAAAACAAACTACCTGATGAAAGGGAACAAAGATGATTGAGACTTAGTCTGAAAATATTAGTTCCTTGGCTGTCAAGAAGAAAAAAAAAAGAAAGAAAAAAGCTCCTTCCATTTATTTAACCTGTTAGATTTAAATGCACTCCTAAAGGAAAGAAGTGACCTAGGGGAAACAGCAGCTTGTACATCTAAACATTGTATATCTATCTTCAAACACTTTTTAAAGTACTTGATAAGAGAAAACTGCCAAAATGACAGATGAAATTTAGTGTAGATAAATATAACGTGAGGTGCATAGAAAATAAAAAGTTCTGAATTCATATGAAAAATACTGGTCTCTGAGCTGAGCATTACCACATAGGAGCAAGATTGCTGGGCTATAAATAGTAAATTCAGTGCTAGTTAGTGAACAAAAAAATAAGCTGAATTTTAGGAATTATTAGAAAACAAAGTAAGAAGATTATTGTTTCACTGTATGGATTTACATACAGTCTGAACTTTGACTACTGAATGTAGTTCTGAGTAAGAACTACATCTCAGAAAAGTTATAGCAGAACTTGGAAAGAGTTCAAGAAAGGGTGATGAGGATGGGCAAAGTATGTAGCAGCTTCCTTATGAGAGATATTTGAGTCTTCTAGGCCTTCTCAAGCTGGCAGACAATCTGGAGGTATGACAGAAGTCTGCAAAACCAGGGCATGAAGAGGGTGAGAATTGTTACATGAGCTGTTGTTTTATGGGATCAAGACAGCTGCAGAGGACAGAAGCAAGAACAATAGATTTTTTTTCCCCCCATATGCTATCTTTTGCCGTACAAGTACAGCAAAACATAACACCCTGTAAGGGGTGTTATTAGCCTGTAATCACATCAGTGGTTAAGGTACTTGCTCACTAATTTGACCAAATGGGACAAATCACGAGCTAGGTGCTGACTTTTACAGTGAGACAATTGGGATCTTGACAGGTAGCTCTTCTCTCTCTTCCCCCCCTCCTCTTCCCCCTCCCCCACGGTTCTACACTCTTCAATAGTGTTAGTGCCTGTGTTTTAATCATCACTGGTTTCTACATGTACATGGCCAACACATGATGGGCCATATCACAATATGGATATTTGACAAGGCTTTATAATCACCCTACATTCTAGTTTTCAAAGCTTCTGCATCAACAGCAGCTTCATTTTAATAAGATATTAACATCCCATAAAAGTCCTACATATCAGCAGAAAAGATTTTCCATGGCTACTACTATGTGTTAAACAAGTTTAGAAGTTTAAAAGTTTCTTATTAAGTGAAGTGCTTTTAAATACCTTGCTTAGCATCTCTTTTCAATACTGTAGTAGACAGAATAATGGGCTAAGTGGACTGTTAGTCTAATGCAATAGGGTTGTTGTTATTTCATATTAAGTTTACCTAAATTAGCCTGATGATAAAAAAAAAAAATAATCCAGACTTCCTATCTGTGCCAGCACTTTGGAGACCACCAGAGTAACTTGACCCTTTCAGCATATATACAGTATAGTAATAACATATTTTTGCTTGACTTACATTCCCATTTAACAGATATTCCTTTCAGTTTGGATCATTAGCTTTATATCTCCTACGGACTGCTTCGAAAATAGTGTAAATGTTTTGAGCATGCCAGGCCTCACCACATTAAAGGAAAATTAAAGAAGAATGAAAAGATAAAAATTTAAATTAGACAGGGCATTCATGTCTTGCCACCTTTTTCCTAACTGCTGCAGTGATAATGAGTAATGTCATCATTGACTTAACAAGTTCCATAGTTTCCTGCCTTCTTTGCCAGTGACACTAGCTTATGCTAATTAGCAGTTTTATGTCTGGCTTTTTGTTAGATTCCCTTCTTCTCCATTTCTTCTTTTTTATTGGAATTTTAAATAATGTTAAAAATGTAAACTGTTTTATATTTCTGTATTTAGTTAGTATAGTCACATTTCTAAGTGAATAAAAATAATGCAAACAGTATTTTTGGGAAAAAAAAAACCAAAATATTTTAAGAAAAAATTTGCAACTGCAACTTTTTGAAGATTTTTTTTTAGGTTTTCAATGAGGTGAAAATAGAAAAATAGTGAAAATACTTTTCATGCAAATAAACTTCCCAAAAATGTCATGACTGGAGAATGAGGATATAATTATCTTACATTTAGGTCACCTATGGATGTATTTTCATTCTTCTATCAGAAATGAAAAGTGATGAAAACAGAGTATTCCTTTTTATGTGTTCACCTGCAAAAATATTTTCGTGTGTAAATATAACTCCAGAACTATTCCAGATGGGTGTTGTAGTTGACAGCAGATTGCTATATAGATTTTATTCATTTTATTCCAGTTCAGAATTTGAAGTCCTATAAACTGGGTGTTGTGGTGAGTTTACTTTAAATAACATTTTTATTAAAGTCGAAGTTGGTGAAGGGTTTCCATTCTATTCCACTGTTAGGATATCTTTTTCTGTATATTCCAGTAATACAATGAATGATAGCAGAAGAGCACATGTTGCTTCTGGGAGCTTTCCAGGACTGAAGGCATCATGATTTCCAGAAAATTTCAGGAGAATATTCCATACTAACATTTTAATCCATTTAAATATTTTAACAATATTTAATAGTTTTTTTGTTGGAATGAAATTAAATAGAAAAATCTATGGAAAGCTGGGAGTTGACCAAGTTCCATGTTAAAACTGCATGAAGCCAATTGGTTTCAAGTTCATTTGAAGTTCTCCTAAATCATAACAAAATTAGTCTGAATTTCAGTCTAGTAAAAATAGTGTAAAATAAGCAGGTTTTTTACATAGCTTTGGGAATTTTACTGCAGGTATTTGGCATAACTTTAGAGCAGTTGATTGTTAACTGGTTCTTTTGAAAGATATCTCTATGTTTATCCCCCCTGGACTCATTGTCTGAAGAAAATACTTTGCATGAAAATACCTTCTCTGAATGTAAGTGATGAAATAGAATCTAATATTTAACCTTTTTTAACCCATTAAATGCTTTTTGGAGTTAACTCCATCTATAATTTTAGCTACCAGTGTTTGGAGGCAACTGAATTTTAGCAAAAGGACCACCTGAATGTGTGCATCACCCAGCATTATTTCCATTAGTGTGGCTACATTGTTTGTAGTCTATACTGACATCAAAGCCTGACAGATACCCTGAGTAGCTTTTTGTCTCTACATAAATTCTTACTATTCATTCTCACTGTTCATTCTCACTACTTTTAACAACTGGAGAAAACAAAGAGGTGAATTTTAAAGATACTTGGGCACCTTACCTCACCTGGGGGTTATCAATGGATGTTAGGGTAAAAATATACCTAAAAGCAGTGTTACGAGTGACTTTCCAATCATGAAAGAAATTTGTGGCAGAGCAGAGGCTCAGATCCAGATCTCATAACTTCTAGGCCCATTTCCCAACTAGCAGATTGTTCTTGCTGTATTATACTCATGCATTTAACTTTGTGGTCTTGGAAGACCAGACATTAACTGTAAGAAGTTGTATAGATTAGATGGAATATATTAGAATTTTAAGTAATAAGAAAATGATTCATAAATAGGAATAGCTTTATGGTACAGACCACCCGGGAGTTACATTCTGCCTGACTCTGCGAGCAAAGACATGCAACATACTCCTTGGGAATAAAACTCTTCACATGCAAATGAACACTATTCTAGTCAAGTTGTATGTCAGAGGTTATCTGCTTTTAATTAACATTTATCCAGGTTCAAAGAGGCTTTTGTAGTGATGATATATGTTAAGTGAGAGGAAATTAAAAACAAACCATCTATCTAGGGAAACATATTTTCATTCAGTGTTGAATAAATGGGACATGAAATGCCAGAGGAGATATTGGTCTCAGTGCTCATTCTATATCCTCAGTTTGATTAGAAGTCACAAGGTAACAGAGGATGCTCACACTTAAAAAATCAAAGGATTTTAATGGAACAATGGAAAGGATTCCCTGAAAAAAAGAGGGGTTTTTACCTTTGAAAGTCTGTGATGAGAACACAAGGAGAAATTCTTAAACCAGGAAAGATGGTTAATGTTGATAGTAAACTAGCTCTAAATTCATAGATTTATCTTTAAGCTTATTCTTCATAATATACTAATAAACCTTTTTGATGCTATCTTTAATGAATATCCTAAGTTATTTTCAAAGACAAAAATGGACTTAGTTATTTGGTAAGAGGAAAAATGGAGCAAAAAGGTAGCTTCCTTCAAGCATTGGTCAAAGGCATGGGTCAAAACACTACATAATATAAATTTGCTTATATGAAGTTGATGAAAAGCCTTTAGATAAAGTGTGAAAGGAACAGAATCCTATTTCTCACACATGTTCATGATAACTTGATATGTAACTTCAAGGAATCTCAGAATGACTTTATTTTCTCTCGACATGGAAAATCTCAAGAGGATGTGAAGCGCTTAATGATTTCTCTCTGAAATGTGCTCCAAAATTCAAAACACAGCCTCTGAGGAAGCATGTTTTTCCTCAGTCAACAGGAATTCTTCAGAGGCTGTCCTATGATTTTCTCCCTGTTATTAACTACAGTGTGTTTATTAACCTGCTAACAATCTAAGTATTAAGAAGGAAAGCAAGTCATCCAGTCTTAAAAATAAGCAATGGAAACAGGATCAGTGAGAAAATGAGTAATAGAGAAATGAAGAAGACAGTCAAAATAGAGAAGCATTTTGAAGAAACCAACAAGTAGAAAAAACAAGAACAGCTCAGGGCCAATCAACTATTCAAGGACAAAGCTGCAAGTATACTTAAAGAAAATATCTTCAGAAACGTATTTCATAGACTAGCTTTAGAGAAATGTAATACTGAATTTTAAAGATTACCATTCAAATACATCCCTGCATCTACCACAGCACAAAAGAAAGGAGTACTGTGATCATAGAATGCATGCCAATATTTACCTGTTGCAGAGAATAACAGAATTTGAAATTCTTTTTTTTAAAGGGATAGTCATTATTCCTTTACAAATAGATTTTAAAAAGCATATTAGCTTGTGACAGCCATACAAATTGAAATTATTTTCTTATCACCACAAGCAAATACATCTGCAGTCAGTTTCCCTCTGATATTAACTCACGTATCTGAACTCTAGCCCATAGGGACTACATCTAATGATGAGAAGGTAATTGCATCTTCATGTCAGTCTTCATCTGTTAGCAGAGATTGCCAATTAACCCCAGTTGTTTTGGCGATTTTTGTGTTATAGATGCTTGTCCACTGGGAATTGACTTCTACTAGTGACGTATACTTCACCTCTAGAGCAGCTGCCAGATGGTGGCCTTTCAGCCTCTATCACCCTCTGCTGCATTCAAGCTGATGCCTTAGAGGTGAAAGATGCTCTATATAGTCTTCTGAACCATTGGAGCCCTCACAGTATACTAATTCTTTCTGAATATTTCATTGAATTTTATGCCCTGCTATAGACTACGAGAAAGAAAAAGTAAGAGCAGGTCATAAAATTCAATAGAAATACAGACATTGGTGAAAAATGCTGGGGTTTTTTTCTTTTTCTTTTTTTTTCCCCCAGTAATAAATACTTTCCTTGACAATTTTATTGCAAGAAAATATGTCGATAGATTTACCTATTCAGTGAAGACTGGGGGTAGTTCATTATGTTTTGGAGTTGGATGAACTTACCTAATCAGCTTGGAAAAGACCTCAGATCATGTGAAAATGGAAATGGCTGAGCATGAAACATAAACGAACTGGAACAGAAAAGAAATTTGCTATCTACAGATGATGTGAGGCAGTGATAGCTGGCCAAGAGAATTAAGTATACAAAGAAAATGTAAAAGGAAAGTAAAAATGAAGCAAATACCTGAAGACCTCTTAAGGACCTCTTTTGTGTGCAGCTGAATTCAGCAACAGATTTATCCAGCTTGCCTTTTAAAGGATTTGATGGTTTAAGGAATGAAGTTTACAAACAAGATGATCAAATATATGAATTACTAAGACTTTAAACACTGCAAAGATTGTGAGAAAAGATTTTCTTGCTATTTCAGTAGTTCTCTGAAGAAAAAGGGAAAAAAAATCTTCCTTTTAAAAAGAAAAATTATATCATAAAACTGTATGAGTGATTTGACCATTACCTGATAATTTGGCAGAGAATAAACTTTCAAAATTATAGATTTTTGTATTTAGTTAATTACTTTATACATCCTCTATAGTCAGTGGAGAGTAATAGCTACTTGTATGGAATGATTCATCTCGTCCTCATGCAGAAGTCTAAAATTGTTTAGGCTAACTTCATTAAAAAAATGTTTATTTCTCTGCTTTGGCTATGAAGGAAGTCTGGGGTGAGTATCTTAAATATTGATATCAGTTTTGTTGAGGAAAAAGTAAATTAAATGGACACCATCATTTATGCATTTCTGAATTACCAAGAAATACACAGCAGACCATGTTTTGTAAAAGGTAGTAACATCACTGAAACTAGAGCAAGAGCAACATAATACTTCACTAACCTCACTTGCCTTAGTATTGCAAATTGTGTAGGACTCCAGGGGCAGTCAATATTACAGCTTTAAGGGCTGTTTTCAGTCATACCCACAATCAAGATTGCTTTTCTCCTACAATTAAATTATAAGAATATATGAAGATAATTAAAAAAGGAGCTGATTCTAGTAAATACCTTACCTGTTGGATGATGATGCATGATAGTAGGTACAATTTCTTAAAAGAATAAAGAATACAGTATAAAGCCTGAAAGTAATCTCTTTCTTCCAGGTATTGGCAGAGAACCAGTAAAATTTTTCATTGATCTTCCACCAATTTACCAAGTATAGAGATATTTATTTTCACTGCTAAGGAGAAAATGCCTCAGCTGTCAATATTGGATCTAATCTTGAATTTAATATTTATGTTGGATAAAATTTACACATATTTAAAAATACTAAATATAGTTCAGAATTTAAACAGCAACAAGTAGAGCCAGTAATAAATGCTCAACTATATGTATTTAGAACTACTTTAAAAATATTTGGCAGATTTTTTTTTCCTTAAAGACCTTTTAGCCAAAATTGAAAAATTTCACAGGGATATGCTGATTTTGTTGCAATTCTGACAGAAAAAAATAATAAAGAAATTTCATGTTTTCCTTCTAGGATATTTATTCCTTTGTGTTCTCTTTTCTCACTGCACTCACATCTTCTGTGGATAATATGTCAAACTAGGGTTCTCCATTCCCATTGTGAGCTTTGAGGTTTCCATATCATTTATTCATGACTGTGAGAGAAAGAATTAATGGTTGTAAGTTATTAATTATTTGCTAAATTTTTCTACCTCTCTCCATCAACTCTCAGATGATTATGACTATTTCTATATCAGCAGATAAAGTGACCCAAAAGAGTGAAACAATTGGTTTGCAGAACCCTACAATTACACTATAAGGCAGGAGATGGGGGGAGAAGATTACTTTGGACTAGTCTTAGCCCAGTCCTGTGAACTGAATGCCTGTTAATATCAAGAGTTCATTCCTTTAACACTTTTTTGGTTTAGTTTCATGTGAAAGGGAATGATTCGTGCACAATGAGTATGCCTGATCTAAAATAAAACACTAATGTGTTTCAGTTTCAGTAAAGCATACAATACTTCTAACTTCAGATAGTAATTTTTAGGAAGAACAGATGCTTAGTTAGTTGTTAATATTTACAACAAATTTAGTGATGCTTCAAATTGTATTAGTATATGAACTGTGCATTTATGTGTGTGTATATATGTAAGAGACAAAAATGGAAAGAAGAACCAGAAAAAAGAGGTGGAATATGCATTGTTGTAGTCACTTCCCTGTCCCCACACAACAAAACTGTAAAGTTGATATTCATAAAGTTCACATGCACATTTAACCTATAATTTGTCTTCTGGAAATAATATTTCATATATTTAACTTTTCAAGATGTGCATGGTTTTAGTTCTGCTAAGGAAGCATTGCTCGGTGTCATCTGTTATGAACACTTTTTCCCAATTAGTACTGAAACAGAGCTCAGGAAAGAGAGTGGTAAAATTAATTCATAATGAAACAGTCTCAGATTTTGATTTTTAAAAAAATAAATCTACAAGTTTGTATTGTTTAGTTTATGTTGGAAAAAGTGACATTTGCCTTTTCTCTTTTACTCAAAATGATATGCTGTAGTGTCATGATATTTCTGGATCCCAGATATAATGTGGTCTTTATAGTGAAACAAGGTGAAAGTTATGATAAGAATATGATACAAAGCTGATTTAAGTGATGACTCCTTTTCTACTTCCAAGTTACAGTTCTTTAAATGGTATTCTTACAGCTTTAGCTATCTGCAAGAGGGATAAATTTATTTCTGAAGAAAAGATTATATTAGGGGAAGTAAAATATTCCAAGGATCATCTCAAACCAAACCTTCTCATAAACCCAATGCTGAAAACCTCCTAGTATTAAGATTATTTTTCCATAATATTTGCCTTTTGTTGTAAGTATACTATATCTGATCAGCAAGCCTGTCAGAATTTTCAAACTTTTTCTCGTTTACTGCAAAACCAGCAGCACCTACGAACATTTTTAATATGATAACATGAGTGGTACAGATATGGAACAAATGATGCTATTAAAATTGAGGCATGAGATAGAAACCACAGAAACATTAAAAATTGTTGTAAATACTGATGAGTAGATAGAAAACTGGGTGATGGTGATTAGAATTTGTCACTCAAATCTTTTTGCTTCACAAGGCTGAAAAAATAAGAAATTCTACAAAAATATTTATCAGTCAGTTTTAATATGTGGAAGATAGCAAACTAATTTAAGAAAAACAACAAAAACCCCCCACCAGCTTGCCAAAAAGTCACGTTAAACTGACAAAAATGTGTGTACTTATGCACACTTGTGTGTGTCTGTGTACACATAGATATTTATACAGCAGTTAAGGAATCACAGATCCTTGTAATAGAAGTATTTAGAAAACTGATAAATCAAACCAGTTTTAAAATTTGAAGCCAAACTTTACTAGGCATTCATTAACAACACACATTGTGCTATTCAAAACAGTTAGTCTTTAATAAGTGTGTTCTAAATTAGCTGTGAGCATACAATGCCACAGAGCTGATGCTGGGTAGTTAATGCCTACAGTGATGGTCACTGATGGTGTAAGTTGTTGAGGTGGAGGTGGCCAAGCTTGAGAACTTTTTAGTGATGGAAACTGGAACCAAAGTGAGTGTGTCCTTTCTTCCCCTCATCACAACTTCAACATCTCCCTTTATAAGAAGTTTGAGTTTCAAGACAATTCCTAATCCTTTGCCTCCACCCTGGAACTATGCATTTTCATCTGGGGTGTGACATTTTCCTAGGGCAGCAAGCCTTATCCTGTTGCTTGTCTAGCTTTGTGCGTGTGTGTTTGTTTGTGAGTTTGTTTGTATGTTTGTTTGTTTGTTTGTTTTAACTTGCTTAGCTGCTGCTTCGTTTCTTAAAGCAAAATCTTTTCTTGAGTACTGGAAAAAAGAGATCCTGACCAGTAATTGACCATCAGTAAGCTGTTTTTCTGGCGTCACTGTTTTCAACCTCTACCAATATTTCCAAGGCCTTTGCTGTTATCTTGTGTTAACACTGTACATCATAGCAAGAGACATCCAGAGTCAACGTCTGATTCAATCAGCAAGTGTTCTTAACAGGTTGATAACCAGGCAGACAATCCAACCGGGGCTTTGCAGCATTAGGATGTCTATGGCATGACTGTAGCAAAGAGTACACTGTTTTCACTGGGCCACTGAATTAATACATGCTCATAGAGTTATACTGCATTAGTGTGCTTAGGGCCAAGATTAAGACTAGCTAATATTGATTAAATCTATTTAGTGTGCTTCCACTTTTATGAGTGCAATAAGTCTCTGCTTTGGTTACATAAATCAAACTCATTTTCTTCCTTGACCAGGGTAACTTGCCTAGGGGGGGGAGTGAAAAGCTAGGGTGTGATCTAGCATAGCATTGCCAAGTGTTCTGCCAAAATATGCATGATCTTATCATAAGAAAAGAAGGAAATATTCATTAGATAATTTCTGCAAATTAATGGCATGAGTACTTGATAAAATATAGATTAGCTATCACATATTCCAGTGAAAGTGGAAGGAGGGATGAATTCCCATAGGAGTTCGCTTTTGTCTGATATTAGGCAATATAATTAGCAAAACCTAAAAGATAATACAGAAAGTCAATAATGGTGGCAATATATAAGGACAGCATTATCACTCGAAAAATATGTCTTATAGAAATTATCTGAAACTGTTAAAACAGTAAAAACAAGTGGAAAATGTTATACTTGGGTAGGAAAAATGAAATGAACAGGTTGCAAATGTTCATTAATATGCCAGTCAGTCAGAAATACAGCAGGAAGGTGCTAGGATCTTTAGCAGAGTATGTACAAAAAAAAAAAAGAAAAAAAAAAGCTCTTGCCAGAAGGGGAAATATCCTTCTGAAATGTGTTATCGGAAGTATTGCTTGTAAAATGATACAGTAGTTGTCCCCCAAGGACTGATGAACTGTTGCTTGTTTGCTACCTCCAAATTTGACGATGGTATAGACAAATTGGAGAAACTCAAATGAGAACGGTAAGAATGATGTAAAAAGCATTTGATAATATGTTGATAACATTGTTTTTCTTGATCTAGAAAAAGGAATACAATAATGGTTTTCAAAGTACAGCAGTTACTGGGGTTGCGGGGGAAAGCAGTGATAGTTCTTCTGCAGAAGGAAATACTGAAAAAAAAAAAGAAAAAAAAGACTGAAAAGAAGAAAAGACATTTGCAAAAAGTTTCTTAGACAAGGCAAAGGACTAGTTATATAAGCTGTTAAACAATTAAAGGTGTAATACAGAGATAACAGGGATCTTTATTACTGTAGATGTTTAAGAATATAATAAATATTCAGGGGCATAATATATATAATAAATATAGTCAGGGACACTATGGCTATATTTATAATTTTTTTGATGCATTGGAAAGATTATTGTCCCTGCTAGTATTCCTTTTTCAACACTTTTAAAGTGAACTAGCTTTCAAAATAATTTCTCCTACTTCAACAGGAAGTAGTCAGGGAATATCTAGGCTGTCTAAGTTAGAGAACTGAGAAACCACAGATATCTTTTTGAGATAAAAACTTATGCATATATTAAATGGTGATAAATATGATGATAACTGTGGGTGTGGGGTTTTTGCTATTCAGAACTTCTTTTTGTAATATTATCTCTGGAACTCAATTTCTGTTTTTATAATTAAATATGATAGAGTTTTGTTTTCTCCTTTCTTGGATCTGACTAGCCAACTCCAGGCTGTCTCTGAATCCTGGCTTTCCACTCTTTTTTGCAAGCCTGAGGATCTCAATCTACTAATCAACCCTTTTTTACTGTTACAACTACTGGGATGGAAAAGCAAGTGTGAAAATATTCCTGTGAAAACAGCAGAGTGAAATAAAATTTATTCCATACCCATTCTCTCTATATTTATGTTTCAGCTGACAATTTTTTGCATCTCACTTCTGATGCTTCACAGCTACTTTTGTGTAGCTTCCACAGTATGTAGATACTTGTAGAGTGGTACTTTTGTGTCAAATATGCCAAGCTCATACAATGGCTCTGATTAAAAAAACCCAAAACCAAAATCTCATATTCTACCAATCTAGCTGTGTGTATCTTAGCTTTGTCTTCTCATTTAAGTTACTTCTTTGCAATGTCTAGACATACAGAGGCAGAAGTCTCCAAAAGCTCCAAGGTCACCTGCAGGTCATGCAGTTCAGTTGAATTCATTCAGTGCCTGACTTGGGAATTTTGCACCCTGTGTGCATTACTTTATAACTGTCAACATTAAATAACATTCTTCTTGTCACCTCATTTACAGAGGGAATCAAAACCCCTTTCAGTTTCACTTATTGTTTGGTATGAGTTCACAGGGTTCCTTTCCCCCTTACACAAATCTGTATTACTACATCACACATTTAAGTTCACTGTTCCTCACTGTTTCTCCAATTAATTTTATTTGGTTTAGATAATACATTAAAAATAAACAATATTGAATAATAACTACTGCATAGAAAATACTTCTTAAGGCACTTCACTAGTTAGTCCAAACTCCCATGGCTATTGACCTCTGAACTTGAAAGAAATTCCTTAATCTAGTTGTATTGAGCCTTTAGCCCTCTTGTCTTTTCACAGTTTCATTGACAATTTGTAAGTAGGTGACAGAAAATCCACCATTTTCAAAATCATGTGGCTTTAAGTCAGCATGAAGTTAATTGCATTGTTTAGGAACCAGTTTGATGTATGTGTATATAATTCATTCCTTTTAGCCTCACAAACAACTGGAGTGATGAATTAAAATTCAACCAACAATCCATATGACCTAAAAATCCCATACAAAATAAATTGAAAAAATAGTTAGGATATATGCTATATAGCATATATGTGCCTTACGCTGTGTGTTATATTTAGTATCCTTATTAATGGCTTGAAAAAGAAACTTGAAAATATCAAAGAATTTTGATTTCTATGTTAATAATATGCTAGTTATTTTCAACAAATTATTAGAAGTTATAGAGGTATTTTTCTTGCCATGACAGCTACAAATTACTCATGCAGTCATTATTTTTTAGGAACTAACATCACTAACTCCACAGTCTTTCATATCGGAGGAAAAATTTTATTGTGTGTTAAAATATCTCATCTGTTTACTCAGAGAAAACGTGTAAATAATGGTAAAATATCTTATTCTGTTGGAAGTATATTGTTAAGGAAATTGTGGGGGGATATATTTAATTTCTTTAATCTGATTTTTTGGATGTGTATATAGTTTTGTGTAAGAGAAGGGAAGTATCCTTTTTAATAACTTGGGATATATCTGATGGACAATGAATTTTTTGCCATTGCTATCAGAACAGCGATGCACATCAGGAAACTTCTACATGGGTAATTAGGAATTGTCACAGATTCTAGCCAGTGGAAATCTATGGTATTTTTCCTGGTTTTGGCTGGGATAGAGTTAATTTTCTTCATATTAGCTTGTATGGTGCAATGTTTTGGATTTGTGACCAAACCAGTGTTGATTACACACCAGTGTTTTTGTTATTGCTGAACAGTGCTTACACAGCATCAAGGCCTTTTCTGATTCTCACACTGCCCACCAGCGAGTAGGCTGGGGGCGGGCAAGAAGCTGGGAGGGGACACAGCTGGGACAGCTGACCCCAACTGACCAAAGGGATATTCCATACCATATGACATCATGCTCAGCATATAAAAGCTGGGAGAAGAAAGAGGAAGAGGGGGACATTTGGAGTGATGGCGTTTGTCTTCCCAAGTAACCATTATGTGTGATGGACACCTGCTTTCCTGGAGATGGCTGAACACCTGCCTGCTGATGGGAAGTGGTGAATTAATTCCTTATTTTGCTTTGTTTGCATACGTAGCTTTTGCTTTACCTATAAAACTGTCTTTATCTCAACCTACGACTTTTCTCACTGTTCTTTTCCTATTCTCTTCCCCATCTCACCTTGGGGAGTGCGTGAGTGGTTGTGTGGTGCTTAGTTGCCGGCTGGGTTAAACCACAACACTACTTAATGCTTGTATAGGTCAAAGACAAAACTTGCTAATATTTAAAAATCCAAATTCTTGAAAAAGACAGCATACAGCAGCATGCCCTATTATCTGCATTATTACATGCAAGAAATCTGTACGTATGTGACCACACATAATTGTATTTTACCATGTTCTAATTCTGGTATCTTTTTTTGGTGTTTAAATAAACATCTCAATATGTAGTGTCAAAATGTGATTTGGAGTATCCTATACTACACCAATAAGGAGGGAAGTTTTTGAACTGTTTGAAGACATTTGTTTGGGAAGTGACAATACTGTAAGCTTAGGAAATGTTGTGAACTTAGCACACATACATACTTATCTCTATATATAATTTCCAGTAGAATTGTATTGCTGCAGGCAAATTCTTGCCTATATTAATCTAACAGAAAGATTGATGCTATCTGCATAGAAAAAACCCAAAGGAGTCTTTTAAACCTCAGTTGTTCTTAGCCAATATATATTTTGTTTTATGAAATTGTTTGTGTTTTTCAGCGTTACCTATCATATGAAAACCTTGAAACACCCCTGTCATATTAATATTTTGTTTTTCTTGTAGATGAGAGATGAAATTCTAGATAAATTAGACTTCTGGTCATAATACGTGGGTTTTTTTCATGAGAACAACATGCTTAAGTCATAGATGCTTAAGTTATTATGTGAGGAAACAAATTTAACTTAGGTATCGCAGTACTAAAATATTAAACATCTACTAAAATATTGTGCCAAAGTTTCCTACAGTTTCTTTACAGTAAATCTCTGAACAGCAGAGCTTTCTCTAAAGAGTAATCTAGGAAATCCACATTGAGAAGTCTCTTTTTAAAGTTAGCATGTATGAAATGTTCGTATAGTTAAGAGTGCAATTTAGCTCTTTTCTCTGAAGTTTAGTAATGTTGAATTCTCTTCAGGGAACTGATGCTTGCTGGAAAAGGAGGAGAAGATAATTTTAGCATTACACCCTAGTGGATGGGCATTTGGTTTGGAAGTGTAAACCATTTTTCTTACATGATTGAACAAGGACTAAAACTGAAATCTGTTTTGAAATAACCCAGCCAGTTCCCTCTGAAACAAAGCCCATGTGTAAAATATGTTTAGTTCACTCCAAGGACTCTCTCAATAAGCTTTAAGTATGACACTACATGAGGTCTGGCCCCTTTCTCCCTACTCAGTCTTCCAATTTAATTTTAGCATGTCAATTAGTGTTTGCAAGCACCCCAAAATGCCTTTTTGCCATATGTCATGGCATGTGCTCTAAATCCTCAGTTTTCAGCAGTAGAAATTCTGGAGAGCTGCAACACAATCCCCATGTAATTTCAGACATTTTTATTTCAGCTCCTTATTTCTGCACCAAAAATACATACAGTTTAGGGCCATGTGTTAAAAAAAACCCAACAACTGTGACCATCCAGTACGTAAGGCAGACATGTTCAGCCAGCTGCAGAGGCAGCCAGCTGCATGGACGTATGTTATGCGGTATCACTTGGCCTTGAAGACCAGGAATTACTCCTTGGAGCAAAGCACTTAACAGTGTAGATGTGACCCAGGAGGTTTAGGCATTGTTGTAACAAGATGATCTGGACTACCATTCCTAGATAAAAGTAAACAGATTTTAGAGTGCCTGAAGTTTTAACCTTGAAATGCCTTACCGGAAATTTCACTGTAATTGACTTGCCTATATTGTAATTTTTATTTTTACAGGTAGGAGTTAAAACCATCTGTTACTTCATGGTTCAGTGTGAATGGTATTTCAAGCAGTATTTCTAAAAAGGATGGAACTATTTGTAAGGCAAATTCAGTATAGGCAAGGAAAAGAAAAATGGCACAGGTGGGAATGTAATTGTTACTCACCTGCTGTAAAACAACATCAAAAACATCACTACAAGAAACCCTTTCATTGCATTTATCCCAAATTCAACAGTAGAAATGAGCTTTTCATACACATAAAAATAACCTCAAAATAAAAGAAAATATAATCTTAACAAAAATACCACCCAAACCCCTCTTTATACTAATTTCTGTTTCTTTGTATTACATTTGAATAATAATAAAAAAAGAATACAATCAGAGATACTTTGCATTTCCTTCTTATGTATTTGTTCTTTCTCTGTCTCTCCCCAGAAGTTACCAATGAAATAAATTGGGATTAAGTTTTAACAATTTGTTGAACTTTACATCTGAAGTCTTACAGTTACAATGGTTTGTATGTGACAATGATAATAAACATATATGTAGGTAATCAAACATTATAGGTGTCAGCATATATCCACATTAAGTGTGTCCTTATCTTTGTATTCCAACTTGATGGATTCCACTTAGCATTTTGTCTTCAGGAAAAACAGAATCAAATCTATAATGTCAATTGTTATATTCAAAGTCTTTTTGCAACTTTCTCTATCCAATCCTTTTACTCATGAACAACAGGATGATCACAAAGAAGTCTAAAGTTTATAAAAGTCTTTCTGGTAGCTGGAAAAATTTTATGGAAATCATTTGTGCAGCCCAGTGGAATGACTGTGATTTGTTCTACATACAACACTGCACAAATCATATTTATTAGTCTTAGATGTCCTGCAATAATAAAAGAATAGAATAGAATAGAATAGAATAGAATAGAATAGAATAGAACAGAACAGAATACCATAGAACAGAATACAATACAATAAAGGGACCTACAAAAGTCATCTAGTCCAACTGCCTGACCAATTCAGGTCTGACGAAAAGTTAAAGCATGTTGTTAAGGG
>NW_008824761.1:3549439-3550739 GCF_000699105.1 Pygoscelis adeliae | reverse complement strand
TTTTTTCTCATTACACTGAAAATTTTACACTCAACCATTTCATGATCACTGTGGCCAAGGCAGTCACCTAACATCACATCCCCCATGAGTCCTTCTCTATTCACAAATAGCAAGTCTAGGGGGGCATCATTCCTAGCTGGCTCACTGAGTACCTGTCACAAGAACTTATCACCTCCTACAAACTTCAAGAATTTCCAAGACCTGCTCATCACAGCAGTATGATATTCCCAGTTGATGTCTGGGAAGTTGAAATCTCCCATAAGGACAAAGGCTACCAATCCAGAAACTTCTCCTAATTGCCTATAGAATAATTCATCTGTGTTTACATCCTGGCTGCGTGATTGGTAGCAGACACCCACTACAACATCTCCTTTGTTTTCCATCCCCCTAATCCTCACTCAGAGGCTCTCAACCACATCATCACTAACTGTAAGGGCTGTGCAATCAAACCTCTCCCTTATGTATAGTGCGACACCTCCACCTTGCCTGCCCTGCCTATCCCTCCTGAACAGCTTGTAGCTTATATGAACTGCCAATACAACACATCTCTTAAATTCAGGAGCAGTAGGTGACTGTGACAACAAAATCTGAAGGCTGGAAACTGGAGCAAGAGTGGATGTGGAACTGTGAAAGGCTATATAGCTTCATGAACTACGAAAAAATAAGGATAAATCATGAAATGGATATGTATTCTTACTTAAAAAAAGTCTAAAAATTTTTAGTGTGTTCAAAGCTAATTCTGGGGCACTCAAAAATGAGATATTCCGTCAACAAGAGTTAACTAAAATATGTCAGTTTTGATTTCATTTAGTTCCTGTGCTTTTTCTGTGGTGGTTTTCATTCCTGAAGGTGAAGCAGAAATATTTTTATATAACTATTAAAAGCCTCCTAAATTTCCAGGTCAGTAAGGAAAATATTGGTATTGCAGGTGCCACTCATCTAGTCAGAACTGAGTTTTATATAAGGAAAGGAGTGAGTAACGTCGGAATATGCCTCTGGTTGACTGAAAGAATTCAAATACAGTGTCTGAGAAGAAGCTCTCTGAGCACTTTTGGGAGTGCCATTAGGTCCTTTCAGAATACGTTTTGGACTAAATATAGAATCATAGAATCATAGAATCATTAAGGTTGGAAGAGACCTCCAAGATCATCGAGTCCAACCATCAACCCAACTCACCATGCCCACTAAACCATGTCCCTAAGCGCCTCATCTACACGTCTTTTAAATACTTCCAGGGATGGGGACTCAACCACTTCCCTGGACACTCTGTTCCAATGTTTAACCACTCTTTCAGTAAAGA
>NW_008824761.1:3546220-3549291 GCF_000699105.1 Pygoscelis adeliae | reverse complement strand
AGAATCATAGAATCATCTAAACAACCCCAGCTCCCTCCTTTATATATTTTTAAATATATAAAAAAAACATTTTATCTACCCATTAGACATTATCATTACATACACATGATATATTATTGCATAGATGCCAGACGCTAGCAGTTTGACTTTAATCAAATTTCACATTCTCACTAGATTTTTAACCAGTAGGGAGTTGGTATATCAGGATATTGGGATATATATACACATATACATTATATATATACACATATATATACACACACACACAAGCACACGCACCTCTGTGTCTGTCTGTCTGTCTATCTATCTGCACACCTACATAGTCATATGTAATAGCTTTAATTGGTAATATAAGGTATGTTTCAGATCACGATCAAATGCCAATGAGAAAAATCTACAGAGCCTAACAAACCTATAACACTACATCCACCATGTTTTTTAATCAGAGATTGAAAATGACTCATTTAATTACTAACAATATGTTTTATGCATGATGACTCTTATGAAAGTTACAGAAAGAGAATGAACACCTATTTGAGCTGCAAAACCCTTTTTTCTACTGTTATATCAGTTACACTTGTCATTTTCATTTTGGGCTCATTTTGAATGTGATTTATTATTCCTTTCTAGATTTGTAAATGTGAGATTATGGTGCTGCTGCAAAGACTGGTAAACAAAGAAACTTGGTGAAAACCAGAGACATCACTGGAATCATTAGCTTTCCTAGATGTTAGCAATGCGAATATATTAGATGTACCTTACAGCCTACCTTTGCTTTAGTATTGCACTATAATTTATGGAATAATATTTTATTACTGTATGAACAAAAATATAATTATTGTATCTGTAAATGAAATCTGAAAGTAAACAGGTATTATTTCAAAGCATATTTAGTGCTTAATTAATTTTTTTCTTGTTTGCCTAGAATACAATCTGTATACATTAATGCATCAATATTTCATAAAATGCAATTATGCTGAGAACTGAACACTGTGCATCATTACTAGCTAAAATCTATCTACAATTCAAAATTCATTTTTAAATATAACTGCATGCAAATAAATTTACAAAAGTATGTAAATGTTATTATCAACTTTCTGACTTGAACTTTTCATTTAAGGCAGCAGAGAAAAAGGGAACATCTGCATGACTTTCCTAAGTCAGTTGATGAAACTAATCATGTATACAAAGCATTTGTAAGCTTAGGTGTAAGTCCAAGTGTAATTCAGTCATTAAAATAAGAAATGTAAACTATATATCAAAAATGCAAAATTTAGTGTACGTCTTCAAGCCTACAATTATTTTACATAGTAATGACTTTGGGAAAACTTAAATGTTTCAGTATATTCAGTATAAAGAAATAGAACTCATATTCTTAAATGATTGTAAACCACTGCACAACATACATTCATGAATCCCCACGACATCACTGTTGAACACATACTCCAATAATCATTTTACAGATATTTTTACATGAAACAAAATATGTTTCTTATCACCTTGCACAAATCATATTGAGTAGAATAAATCTTATTTAATTTTAGATATCTACACAGTCAGTGTGGATATCTCAGCTAGTCACTTGTGGCTCCCTCTCCCTTGTGTAGAGAAATAGGTGCTTGTTAAGGTGTTGTTCATCTGACTAAATATAGATGTTGGATGAAATGATTTCCATTCACGAGTTCTACATTTTTCCATTAGCTGTAAAGGAATCCTAAGTTCAGAAGCAGATATCTATACTTTAATGTCTAAAGTAAGATAATATAAATCCTATGCTCTGTGTCAGAAGTGAGAATGGAATCCAAGACAATTGAGTCCTCTATTCAGATTGTTTTGCTTCTGTTGTTTCATTCATTCTTTGGGATACTAATTGAAGTATAAAAACATTGCCTTAAATTCTCTCTAAATAGAAGTCTTTTGAAATAATAGGGTGGGTTTTTTTCTTGGGGGCATGGGTGGGGGGAGTGTGGGTTGTTTTGGTTTTTTTAACCTAAAGGCGGTGTCCTTAGAATTTCATATTTTCAGGCCAAAACCACCATTATGGCAAGGTAATCTGTCCAGTTATATAGTAAGTTTCATTGGATTTTATTCCGTCAGCAAACTGGTGAATTTGGAGTATCTTTTAGAAAGATGTCATAACTCAATTCAGAGAGTTCAAAGAACACAGAATTTATCATATATCTTGACCATCTATATAATGGTTAACTACAGTATTAAAAAAATATAATCTTTGTTATATACATAGTTTTAACACTACTCCCATTGTAGTGATCATCATAATTGCTCATGGTTAGGATTATGCTAATCAATAATAGTTCTTTCCTTAGAATTTCAGAATTTTGAATCTAAACAGTACCTAACTATATCAGCCATCATTACACAACTTTGTTGAATGCTTAATCCACCGATACAAAGTGGACTAGAGTTTTGAATTAAAATACATGTGTTTTCCAAAAAACAAATAGAGTCAGTATCGGTTCTTCTGAACTGACACATAGTGCAGGACATATAATTGGAGTATCTTATCAGCATTCATGGGCTTGGCAGAAAAGGCGTTCACCTAATGGTCTGTTAATTCCCAACACAGACATAGACAGGATTTCAGCCTAGGGGTGGCATGCCAATGCTGGGGGAGAAATCTATAGCCCAGCTCAAGTGCATCTACACCAATGCACGCAGCATGGGCGGCAAACAGGAGGAGCTGGAAGCCATTGTGCAGCGGGAGAGATATGACTTAGTCGCCATCACAGAAACATGGTGGGGTGACTCTCATGTTTGGAGTTCTGCAATGGATGGCTATAAACTCTTCAGAAGGGACAGGTGAGGAAGGAGAGGTTGTGGGGTGGCCCTGTATGTAAGGGAGTGTTTTGATTGTCTAGAGCTCAACGATTGTGATGATGATACGGTTGAGTGTTTATGGGTAAGGATGAGGGGGAAGGCCAACGAGGCAGATATCCTGCTGGGAGTCTGTTATAGACCACCCAACCAGGATGAAGAGGCCGATGAAGCGTTCTACAAGCGGCTGGCAGAGGTGTCTCGATCGCTGGCCCTTGTTCTCGTGGGGGACTTCA
>NW_008824761.1:3520424-3544171 GCF_000699105.1 Pygoscelis adeliae | reverse complement strand
TTGAGGTGCTGGAGCGTGTCCAGAGAAGGGCAATGAGGCTGGTGAGGGGTCTGGAGCACAAGTCTTACGAGGAGCAGCTGAGGGAGCTGGGGTTGTTTATCCTGGAGAAAAGGAAGCTCAGGAGAGATCTTATGGCGCTCTACAACTACCTGAAAGGAGGTTGTAGCGAGGTGGGTGTCGGTCTCTTCTGTCAAATAACTAGTGATAGGACGAGAGGAAATGGCCTCAAGTTGTGCCAGGGGAGGTTTAGATTGGACGTGAGGAAAAATGTCTTTACTGAAAGAGTGGTTAAACATTGGAACAGAGTGTCCAGGGAAGTGGTTGAGTCACCATCCCTGGAAGCGTTTAAAAGACGTGTAGATGAGGCGCTTAGGGACATGGTTTAGTAGGCATGGTGGTGTTGGGTTGACGGTTGGACTCGATGATCTTAGAAGTCTTTTCCAACCTTAATGATTCTATGTAAGCAGACTGAAGTTAATCTATGTATAGATTTCCAAAGAGAGACAATATTAACAATATGTGTTGAAACCTGAGGCATGCTCAAAGCTAGAAAGTTCCCAGTACTATTCTAGTGGTCCAATGTAGATGTAGCTTTTATTTATTAACCTGACTTCCTGTTTCAAATAGTTCTTGAATTAAAAAGTATCATGAACAGTTTATTTGTGATGTGTAAGTTTAACAAAATATATTTATAACTTTCAGGGCATAAAACATGACAGGATAAGCAAACAATTTACCTCCAGTTTTTCTAGAGAAATAACAGAATTTTACTGTTCCTCCTATTTATTTTTGATACAATTGTATAAAAACTGGTGCAGAAACTTGCTCAACAATAACCTGAAAATGCCACTTCATGCCAACTATGTGTGAAATTTAATTCACTTAACTTTACCATTTAAAATTCAAGTCTTTTGCCTAAACTAGTTAAATACACTTCCTCTGTATACAAATGGAGGAAGATTGATACCTCTAGGTACCAACTATCATTAAACACCTACCTTAGAACAGATTCAGTTCTCTTTCTGAGATACTTCTCTCAGTTGATGGTTCAGGCAGAATAGATGACTAACTTATCCAGGTAGCTAGTGAGATGTACATCAATTTTATGTATGTTAAACTAGACTGCATGAATGATACCCTATAGATAACAAACAACTCACCATAAAACATGAATGAATCACCACATGTAGAGAAAAGAAAAAAAAAAGCTACCATGATTTTTCACATTTATGTTTGTTTTTCCCGTTTTCTGCAGTGCAGAAAATGGTGCAAAAGCACCATTTTTTTTAACACAAATAATGACAAATTCTTGGAGAAGACAACATTCCAAGTGAGAATAGACAAGTTATAGAAACAATGACAGAAGATTACAGAACAGAATTCAGGTGGAAACAATCTCAAAATTAAAATATGTACATTTGATGGCAGAAATTTTGTAAAAAAGAAATGGTGAAGGAGATTAGAATTTTTGACATCAGATTAGGCATGAGTCAGTTGTAAGAAATGACCAAAAGAAATCATGGTTTATTTTTTGTCTTTAATAGAAATGTGCAAATGCAGAAGAAGCTACAGGATCACAAGGTTCCATTACAAATGCTGTAGTAGCACAGCAGAAGGTAAGGGATGGAAAACCACACTTCAAATGTTTAGTGCTGGGAAACCTCCTAGGGGTGAACACTGGAGGTGAAAACCAAAAGAATATCAATAACATCAACTAGGTGACTAGCAATTGCAACCTACTGTGAAAACACAAGGCATGGTTACGGCAGTGACAGTAAAGACTAACAAATACTTCATTCCTCCTCATGTTAACGGTAAAGAAAAAAAAACCCTTCTGCTAACTTTAAGGGACAAGGAATAGATACTAAGTGGAGAACACTGTACCCATGTATTAATGTTTGAAGTGATATAATCATGTCAGGTATGGGCATAAGTCTATAAGTCAAGCTTGAAATTAAGTTTCTGAAAACTTAGAGTGAGTTCCAAAAACAACAAGACTTCTTGACAAAGAGATGCATGAACTTATGTTTTGAGAAAAGCTAGAATTTCTCATAATTTTTCAGTCTTAAAACTAAACATCAAAAATAGAGAAAAATCAGTGTTAGAGATCAATATTGCCCTGGAAGTGAGATTGATGAATTGACCTAACAGATCTTTTCCATTTGTTACTTTTAGGAGAGCATTCATTTCATGGAAAAAAAAAAATTCTTTATTTTACAAAAAGCATGTAATTTTTGCAAATGAGTTTTCCTGTCTGCAGCCCAAGAAAACAAACAAACAAACAGCTTTTTTTTTAACTGTTAACCTTGGTCAATGCACTGTATCATGTGTACCAGCAGAAAATATCAAACACCTTATGAAGTGTAATGGTACATAATGACTTAATTAAAAATAATTGATTAAAGTAAAAACATGTGGGTGGAAAAAATCAAAATAACATAAAAAATTACTTTGAAGGCACATGAAGAACAATTTTCTTGAACAATTATAGTCTTTGTTTCATGAAAAGCATACAAAAAAGGAATTATTGCTATGGTGAAAAAGATTTGATGAAAGAGATTTGACTTTCTCTCCTCATGCTCACTCACAATAAATTACCTCCTAGGACATCTGCTTTGCCTTTGAAAGTTTGACAGTAATGCTCTAATAAACTGTGATTTTAGCTCATAAAATATACATATTCTTTCTGTACAGTTTTAGTTGGTTGGCTGTTTGGTTTTAGCTACTATGGAATGCAATTAGGTGTGTAAAAATCCAGTAGATGTCATATATTTAATACTAGGGTATATTTGTCAAGTCTATATTTCAAAACACCGAGTCTCAGGCACAAATTGGAAGTCCATAATTTTAGAGAGATTCCTTGAATATAAGTGAAAATTAAGATTGTCTGTTCATCCTCCCACTTTACTGCATCTGTTAGAGAAGCATTATAAGATATTGAAAATAAATTTGTGCTCAGTAATATAAATCTTCTGTTATATAATTGCTTTCTGTAATACAGGTTGCAATATGTTATCAGTTTTGAAATTTGTCTCAATTTTATTTGGTAATTAATACAGCTGATTTTGATTAATGATCTGTTCATTGCTGTAAGGGCCCTAAATTTTGATGGTGTGATGTGAACCTACTGGTTAGAGGGGTGCTTGCAATGACAGAATACGATAATAAATAGCTGTATTTGGAGAAAAGTGTCATTACAAAGTTTCCCATATAAAAGTTTATGCCAGGCCATTACAAACAGTGGAGGGACACTCTTTGTGTCTAATAGTTTCTTCCATATTCTTTAGCTCTGAGATGTCATACAGAAACTTCCATGTAGTGGAGAGTGTGCCATCAACAGCTAGTAGAGAGTGTTGTTTGAAAACAACATTTTGAAAACAGTGAAACAGTGTGCTTCATTTCCAAGGCTGAGTCCTATCTCAGAAGGCACACTAACAGCCTATCTCCAGGCCTTTCCTCTCATACCACTCTGTTTGGAAACTTTCTGGAAATCACAGGGGACAATATGTCTGTTCCATATTCATTACATGTATCGATCAATCCAGAACCTCTACTTGTGGTTAAACCTGCTGGTGTAAGCACAGTCTCTTTTCAGCAGTTTTAAACAGTCAAATAGTTAACTTAAAAACTTTGCTTGAAATGTAACATGAATTCTCCTTCAACAATCCTGTGACCTGGCTCAGAAGACGCTGAATATATCCAAATAGGTGGATTTAATGTTTGCTGCTTAATGCTAAACTGCATTGCTGTGGCTCACCTCTCTTAAATGCAGAAGGGCTGAGTTCTCTGTGGGTGCAAACTAGGAAGCATAAGCTTGCCCTCTGAAAAGTGAGAACTTTAGGTTTGTGTTATGGGAGAAATAGATGTGCTTAAATTCTAAGTCTTTCACAATGTGTTTCCAAACAAGCAAAACTATATTCTGTCAGCTACGTTCAGCTAATCAAGAGGTTTAATGTAAACAGCATATGTCTTAAAAATACGAACAGCTCAAAGACATAAAATGCTGCAAAATTCCTTGAGAGGAACTTCAAAAACCTAAGGTTCCTTTTGAAAAAAAAAAAAAAAAAAAAAATTCTTAACATCGAAATCATCTCTATTGTATTTCCCTTAATTTCTTCTTGTAGACAAGTGATCTGCATTGTGAAGGAATATACCACAAAGACAGCTAATAATATTGGTAAAAGGTCAGCGTACTGTAATGCAGAGTGTGTCCAGTAGCTGGTACAACTGATACAAATGTTTAATAGTGTATGTTTTTCAGCTTTCCAGATGTTCAGACCTAGCCACTGCTACTTCACAACATTTTAAACTCTACTATGAAAGACTGTAAGTATGGTGGTATTTTATTTTTGCCTTAACAAACCTTGTTTTTCTGAAAATTCCTAATGAATAAAAGATAAAAATGTAAAGAAATTGACTTCAGTCAATCTTCATGTATTATTCAAGAATCTTCTGTGCGTATGCAGTATCTAGATACTCTAATTAGCTACCTTGGGCAGAGAAGACCTGGTTTAGAATGTTGAAAATAATAGGTTTCAGAGAGCAATTAAAAGTAAATATGGGATTAGATTTCCTAGTGCAAAGTGACAAGCACCTGGCATAATTTTGGTAATAGTCATATACATTATTTAATTGTGAGATGGAAAATAGCAAATAATCCAGAGTTGAATTGATTTCTTTAAACTCATTTTTAATTCATTAACTGTTTGGGAAGAAAATACTCCAGAACAATGAAGCTCCTCTCCACAAAGAAAAACACCTCACCTTGCCACCAAGAAAGCTTTCTTTTTCTGAGTTATTAATGAAAAAAAAAAAAAAAAGAAAAAGAATCCTCAGTTGGCATTCAGTTATGTATGTGTTGAAAATTTATCCTCTGTAACTGACCCATGAGTATTTCACTGTACACAAGAGCAGACAATGAAATTGTCCAAGTTCAGACTGGCAATGAAAACTCTGGTCTCAAAGCTATATTCTGATTTTTATTTCTTTCTCTTTTTTTTTTTTTTGTTATACCTAATGTTGGATATCCAATGTAAAAAAGTGTTTTAAAAGTGATTTTTTATTTTATATGTTGTCTGGAGGAGAGAAATTTCATTAATCAAAAATGACTACTTTCCTGATTACCCTCCAGGTGTGGTGGGAGGGGGGTAGGTAGAGAGGCAGGGGGGGAGAGAGAGAGACGTGTGTCACACACTGAGTATAACTGGCCAGAACCCAAACTGGTGATAATGGTTGATTGTCTTCAAATGCTCGCTGCTGCTTCACACCAGCTGAGAATAGCTGCAGTTATTTTCATGATATGATGTGTGTTCTTATAAATCTCTACCTTTTCACAAAATCATACACCTATATGTATATACTGATGATTTAGATATGCTTCAACTTGAACCTTATTATTCTTACCAGTGAAATGAGGTTTAAGTAACATCTATGTCATTTATTGCATTTCAAAGAGATACATCTGAAAAATGACAAGACTTAATATTATCAACTTCTATTCATCAGGCATGCACGAAGTACATACTTAAATAGTTCTACAAATTTGGGATGATATATTTTGCTTCCATTTATGTTTTGGAAGTTCTTGGGTTTTTTGTTTCTCTTCATTTCCTGCCAAACTATGATATTTAAAGACAAAAAAAATTAGTGTTTTTCTGATGATACGAGAACCTTTATTGTTTCTCATAGAGAAAATTAGTAATTTTTCATTCTCAGTTTGATTAATAATTCTGATATTGATCCAGCAGATACTTTATTACATTTGTGAGATGGCTGACTGTAATTTAACAACTATCTAATGAGTATTTGTCGTGGTTTAACCTCAGCTGGCAACTGAGCACCACACAGCCGCTTGCTCACTCCCGCCCCCACTCCAGTGGGATGGGGGAGAGAGTCGGAAGAGTGAAAGTGAGAAAACTCGTGGGTTGAGATAAGAACAGTTTAATAATTGAAATAAAATAAAATACTACTACTACTACTATTAGTAACAATAATAATAATAATAATAAACAAAGCAAGTGATGCACAATGCAATTGCTCACCACCCGCCGACCGATGCCCAGCCAGTCCCCGAGCAGCGGCCCCCCTGGCCAGCTTTCCCCCAGTTTATGTACTGAGCATGACGTCACATGGTATGGAATGTCCCTTTTGCCAGTTTGGGTCAGATGTCCTGGCTGTGCCCCCTCCCAGCTTCTTGTGCACCTCCAGCCTTCTCAGTTGGTAGAGCATGGGAAGCTGAAAAGTCCTTGACTAGTGTAAGCACTGCTTAACAACAACTAAAACATCGGTGTGATATCAACATTGTTCTCATCCTAAATCCAAAACACAGCACTGTACCAGCTACTAGGAAGGAAATTAACTCTATCCCAGCCAAAACCAGGAAAGTATTCCCATGTCATTCTCAACAATGATAATTATAGGGTGAAATTAATACTATAAAACTGAGGGTAACATACGTTTTAGGAGACAAAACTGTTATGAACTGTTGATATTTGTTTCTATAGCCTTTTCCTGAGTGATTTGTCAGATAGTAAAAATTAATATTATAATTACCATAAAATAAGAGAGTGGAAGAAAATGGAATAACATCAAGCATTTAAGTGCCACGTGGTAAAATTATGAGTATTGTGTTATGTGCAAATAAAAATGAGTCTTACATCAACATAGTGTATATATAATTTCAGTGGATTTTGCCAAGCTCTCTGAAACTGACCTATTCAAAGATAAAATGTATGGATAATAAATTGTTCTCTGACTGCTTTAATCACTCATAGTATTGCAAGAGGAAGGCAGTTCCTTAATATTCACCTAATGGAAGAATCGGTGTTCATGAATTTAATTAGGTTTCCTGAAAAAAAAAATCCTTTAAACTCATATGTAGCATGAAGGCAAATGAAGATTTGAGGAAAAACAAACACCACAATATTCTTTTGAGGATGTAGACCTAAGGAAAAAAAGATAAGACATTAAAACTAGGCAAATGTCATGTACATTATCTGTGACTGAAAATGAGATAATGGTACAGGCAAACATATGGTGTCAAGATTTTCTATACCTTGAAAAAAATGAGTCTCAGTATAGGTACAGTTATAGTTTTTAGTTTGTTTATATATATATATGTCAAGATATAAATTTGTAGTTCTTAAGTCAGTCTGAATCATTATTACCTTTGTAAGCATGAATTCCTTGATTTCAGATAGCTGAAATAACTTACTAGAGAGGTAAGTAGATGTCTGTGATACAGCTTTCTGTGTATGCCCATGTGTGTGTTTCTCTGAAAACAGTTAATAAGATGAAAGAAAAAGAGCATTCCAGAAATTATAATTCTAATATTGCTAACTACTTCTTCATTGTTTTACAGGTATTAAAGCGACCAAATGTAAATATGAATCAGTATAGCATGGATGCTTATGTTTGAATTAGCAACCCTACAATTCTTTGCAGTCAATGTAGAGAATTAGGCATTTCTAAACAATCTTTTTCTCCATTGGCTATACAAGGACCAAGAATGTCTAGCTCAGACATAGATAGCTATCTTCTGTCCAATTTTAGGCGAGGTGAAAACCCCTTTTATTGTCTCTGTTTTTTCAGAAAATGAAGACATTGGAAGGCTAAAAGGAGTACTGTGATTGTCTAGTCTGATTTCCTACACAATGCCTGAAGTCTTATTTGTTCCTGAATTCAACTTCATAAAGGAACCTGAATTTGAGAATATTTCAGAAGAACCAAAAGTAACTCAGAATATATGGAAAATTATTGCTTTGAAAATGCAGCAAGAAGATCAATCCAATGCCGCATTTACTGTTTCGTACTGCACTACTCTAATACCCTAATTTATTGGACACAGAGAATAAATTAACTGAAAATATATTTCAGTTTACAAAAACAAGTTTTAAGATAACATTTTAATTTAAATTTTGCAGATAGGCATCTAATTAGGCAACTAAACAGCTACAGCCCTTTCAGAAGAGAATTGTTGCACTTCAGCTATCAAAAACTACAAACACAGGAAAACAATCTGTTCAGCGTTACATATCTGGATTTATGCTATTTGATAATCCATTTTTCCACCACTGAAAACATACAAAATCTGTTCCTTTTTGTAGTTTTAGTGATATATTTTTGGCATTGTTTCAATCAGAAATATTCTGCATACTTGTTCATACTTTGGATGTCATCCTTAAATAGTCTCATCACTACTATCTGATTAAATGCTGTAATAGAATTTTTATATATATATACACACACCATTACAGAATGCTAGAAAAAAACACTATGTATTTGTAACATTCTCTGCATACAGTGTGTGGCACACAAACATGCACACACAGAATATTTTAAAAAATGTACTGTATATTTACCACTTTTGCTGTTTCTAGTAAGCGTAACATTTCCACACCATGTTTTGTTCTCAATTTATGACTTCAATTAAGTATTTTCCTTTGCCTAAATAAGTAACACTTATTAGCTTTTAGCAGAAATTCTGCTTTTCACTTTCATCAGCAATAAAATACATTTTTGTTTAAATTATCAAGAGAAATGTACAGAAAGTTGTGCATCATCTCTCTCTTTTCCCTCCTCAGAAAAAAAAAAAAAAAAAGAAAGAAATTTCATCCTTCCTGCCAGCAGGGAATAACATAAGAGATTCTCTACTGCCAGTATGCAGGAAATAGTGAAAAACCTCCCCATTTCTCTAATTCAATTCAGTATAATAATCCTACAGAAGAACATGGTGTAATTTATTGTGGAATATTAAATGGAATGGGAGTTTTATGGGATGTAAATAAAACTCTGATACTGGTAATTTGCCTAGAGAAATGAATGCTATTAGCAATATGTGTCATTTCTTATGTATATTTTCTTATGTCTTGCCTTGCTGACAAGAATCAGCAATCTACTATCTACTTTGACCCCTTTTGAATATGTATTTAGTATCTGAGATTCTGTAAACCAACAGTGCAAGATATTGTAATAGCGTGCAATGAACTGTGTAAGAGCGTCATTTTAATTTATTGCTGAGGTTTTGTCTTAAAAATCTGTTTTGAAACAAACAACTATGATCTTCCTCTGAAAAGACTTCCTTGCTAATCACAACACAAACAAAATGAAGCGCTCACAGGGAGCCCCTTTTATTCTTTTTTCCCAGACTAATCGGAGGAAAGCAGACCATCACAAAGAAAAGGACAGTTTTAGGAAGCGATAGAAATTTAAAGCAATATCAAGATCAGACATACAGACTAGGCAACTACTCCTATTTCAAGTGCTAAAAATGAACAAACAAAAATAAGTTCATAAATAAGCTAATTAAAAAAAAAAAAATAGAGAGAGAAAAAAAACCCTATTCTGAATGATCTGGATATCTCAGAAGCTAAAACATTTTAACAGCTGGGACCATGAATGTAGGTCCGCAATGGTGTCCACTGTGATGTATGATATGTTTAAGGTACTTTTTCTTAGAAGAAATTCAGTACAAAACGTGCACAAATGCATAGATACTTCACAGCTGTCTAGCTGAGATATCACGCCTTGTGTTTTTAACCACCCTTGCACAGCTCCACACCCACTGCAAGGCATGCCACGTCTTCAGTACACTCAGTCCCATACTGGCCACTCTTCTGTGGGCCATGCAGTCCTTACTATAATTACAACTGAAATTGCAGGCACTGAAAAGATTAAAAAAATAATAATAATGAAGCCATAAGATCTGCATGCTGGACCCCGAGGGAACCTGTGATGTACAAGGCTATGAATGCAACCTGCCTGCCCTAAGACGTCCCATCCTAGAGCCATAAGAACATGAGCCATTCCAAATCATTTGACTTAGAGTTAGGGATCATTTCCTGGGACCGATGGTTTCAGGAGTGTAGATGAGTTTTTCAGTTCCTTTCTGTAGCTGCCCTTAACACCTTTAAGGATTTCTGGAAATCACACCAGTCGCCACTGCTAGGAAGTTCAATCCTTTTGAAAAATTGGCTCTGAAAACAACTGCAGCCTTCAAAGTGCAGAATCTTACAAGCTGTTGCTCCAGGTGGCAATGCCTTGTCTCTGCGCAGGATCTCCTGAAACTAAGGGGTTCCCGTGGACACTAGTTTCTCCCTTACAATTGCTGTTAATCCACTCCTGTCCATAAAAAAGAAAAAAAAAACAGAATTAAAAACAAGTCTTCATTATGTGTGACTGTTGTAAGAGAGTTTAGGAAATTAGTAGTTTATTAATTTTGGTAGATATGGCTAATAATTTAATCACATTTCACCCATTTTAAAAATAGAATTCACGTTTATTGGAATTAATTTGTTTCATAATTAGTAAGTGTCTCTATCTTCATTTTTTGTATGTTTTAATGCAATTTCAGTAACTTATTTAATTTTTCCTGATGTCCCTTATATCTGAAATAAGTTTTTGTTCAATTTGAAAAAGCTGAAAAGTATGTCAAGCTTTGTCAAGCAGTGTAAGCTACAAGAGAAAAAGTCAACATTTTCCCCCTTCTGAATTCATTTTTATCTGTGAGAATTTGTTCTGTGATGAACTCAAACATGAACCATTCAATTGCAGAGTCTCAGTCCAAAGTGCACATTAGAACATAAACCTGAGAGAAAATTGCAAAGCCCTCTGACTTTGTAATTAGTTAAATCAAACACAAAAGGCAATTAAAAAGGATATTGAAATCAAGGACCAGATTCTCAGCTCGTGAAAACCCGTGACATTCCATTGACTCAAATGAGTAGTTCTATACAAAAATCTATACCGAAACTCAGGATCATTTACATTAAGTGGGAAAAATAGTGCAACTGGTACTGCATAGGACCTCACTACAATTGATAGGATGACCTTGGGACAACCTGAATGTTTTCCTTACTTGATCTTGTTTCAGAGACATGGGATTAAAATAAAATATTGATAAAGTGCATTAGATCAAAGTCATGTTTCTGCTGCAAAATAGGAAGGACTATTTGATAATCGATATGTTGTTTAACCAGCAATCTGGGCCAAGATTTCAAAAAGGGTGAAATATGCTCGGATTGTCCCTTTTAGAAGAGAATCCTGGCAACTGCCTTCTGAACCAGCTGGAGTTTATGCAGCATCCTGTTGGGCAAGCAGCCAGTAAGGAATTGCAATAATCTAATCTTGAAATAACAAAAGCCTGAATGACCATTTCAAGGTCTGACTGTGAAAGACCTTACTGCAACATAGTGTAAGTTCTTTAAGTAGCAGGGTGATAACATGCCCTGGAGTTTGTATGTTTTTTTAAAAGATAAGAGAATGAAGGTATCTGAAAGTTTCCTAACTCTTTACTACTGTAGTAAAAAATGCAGTTTCATTAAAGTAAATAGGAGATTAAAAGTAGTTTAAAAATATCTATGCCTAATATCTACTTATTAGACTGAGAAAATTATAAGGAAGATAAAAGTAAAATTGCTTATGTACCCAATGTTTTATCGATATCAATATTTATAATGGCAAGGCAGATTCCAAACTGTGTGAGTTGTCAAAAATGCCTTGAATTTAATGGTGTTAGGCCAGCCAACTAACTGGATGAAATTTACAATGTGTAATTCCATTATATATAAATCAGAATTTGCAAAATTTAGGTTAAAAAAACTGATAGATGTACTTATCTCCTTTGCTCATTAAAAAAAAAAAAAAACCATAAAGATATAAAAGCAAGTATTATTACCATTATGAATTTCTATTAAACAGTACAAATAAATATTTAAAAGTTAAGATGTACCAGTTAGGTGTTATGTGTCTATTTTGATATTCAATTCTTACCCACAATATTTTTTTTAAAGCAAATTTGAGCTATTTGGTAGTAGTATGTAAGCTTTAGGGGCTTTTAGTACAGTTATTTCACTTTTATCATCTCATTTTTCTCTTTATGTTTTGTATTATTGGAATAGTTGGTTTTATGGCACTTCAACTTTTTTGAAGTATTTTTGTCAAATTTAAAACCTGTCAGTGTATATAAGAATTAACCATAACAACAATAATGAGAAGAGTAATGTGAAAGGCATAGTAGCATGCTCAGAATATTGCATATATATGTCCAATGGCCATTTGGACTCATTTGAACGAGTATGCAACTAGTACACTGTATTTGATATAAACTGTCATTGCCCTTTTCCAAATTGTCATAACACAGAACTGTCCCAGTCTCCAGAAAACAATGGTGCTTGTGAAACAATTTGGATTTTACCTTTTAACTAATGAAGTTCAGTTTGATAATGAGCAGCCAGAAGATGAGGAAGAATAATTTTTAAATTAAATATCAAACAAAACATTGTAAACTAATATAGTACACATATATAAGACCAAAGTACTAACTTTGAGCTTTACATTGCTATTTACATATGGCAGCCAGATTACATATCTCCCATGGTTCACAAGAGTGAGTTAATATTTTATTAGCATTATTAGTTTCTCAGATTTTTCTCAGATTTTTGTTTTGTGGTTTTTTTTTTTCTTTTTTTTCCTGTTTGGGTAAAAAAGAAGAAAACACAAACATGTCAATAAAGATCTTAATGTTTCAATGACTCCATCTTGCCTGGCCTCCACTTTCCATTTCAGGAGAGCACAGATTTTCTGATATACTTGTATCATATCTACAAGTCCCAGGTGACTGCCTCGGATACTGTAGGGCTTCTCAAATGGTGCAAGATGTTACTGTGTAAGCCACTGAATTAAAACATGAATATATTCATCTTTGCAAATGTGTGAGTGATGCATATAAATTGTCCATCCAAGCTGTGTATCTTCAGAAGGACCTCAGTAGATGACTGAGCCCCACTGCACTGTGAGATACGAAAAAGTGGGAAATTCTCTACTGGACTGTAGAAGACTCTCTTCCAGTGCACCCTTCTTATAGTTTCCTTTGGTTGAAGACCTTCTAAAGGTTTCAAAGAGCACTCCTTTTGACATATGATACAGTAAGCTCCCTTTTCCAAGAGAGTTTGGTCCATAAGGCTGATCTTTCCAGGTCCCTTCCAACCTGGGCTGTTCTGTGATTCCAAGATCTTCATTTTTTTGTACCGAAAGTAGTCTGAAGAAAAGTTAATTCAGCTTTTCCTATTAATATTCTTTTGTTTGAATACTATATTGTGTGGCTAGATGAACAGTGGACTTCCAGAGTATGAGCTTTCTCAAGAGGGTATTTAAATTTAAATTTTAAGTTAAGTTGAAGTATACTGGAAAAAAGTATTTATTGCATATTAAAGAACTTTATATAAAATATAGATGTCTGTGACTTTTCTTTTTTTTTTGGGGGGGAGGTGTTGTTTATTTGGTTTTTGTTTTTCTTTTCTGCTCAAGGTACTGCTTTTTAAGCAGGTGCCTTTCCAGGTAACATTCTACTTCTCTTTCCCACTCTGTTTTTGTAGAATTCTATGCATTTTCTTCTAAGTGCATAAAAATGTATTTCTAACACTCTCCCTAATTCCCTTCGTTTATCCTTATTAGAATGGGAAAATAATAAGGGGAATAATTTTGACTCACACTCTCCAAAAATGGTTTAGATGCAAGGATATACCATACTTAACAAATGTTAGTGTGAAATACAGAGCTTTCAGAAAACTGTGAAGATCTAAAATAGAAAAATAAAGGGAAAATTGTAACTCACATGTAATTATAGCTTATATAACAAATATATTCTGTCCAGAAATAAAGGTATGTCTGTGCTACAGAAGAATATGTCTTTGTTTGAACAGCTAGACCTGTCCGAAGAACTTCAAATTTGTTGCTCAGGCACAAGGATTACTAATAGCGTGCCCACAGCTCTAGCCAACAGGTTAAATCTTCTTTCTTAGATCTCACAAAGTCCATGTAGTAAACATCAAATGAATAAACATCAGATGCATTTCTTCCTGAAGTGGTCTGACGTCATGTGCCACAAGGCAGTAAGGGAGTTGCAGCTACTTTTACTATGCCATTTTGCTACTATATGGATATGCAGAGTGGAGCAAAGATAATTTCGTGCTCTATCCCACTCCTGGGACTCTGTTCCTAGAGCCAGTATAAAAATAAGCACTATAGTTGTAGAGAAGTGCTGTATGAGCCTGATTATGGGAACTGTGTAAAAAATGCAGAATACTCTGCATCATTGAAAAAGGGGAAAGTGAATGAAGGGAGGGAATTGAGGATAACTTATCAAATCATAATAGATAAAAAGCTGACAGAGTAGTGACAAGATAAAAAATTACCTATCAGTGCCATCTTAGGAAAAAAAAAATTTAAACCATCGCATAAGCAAAGTCAGTATCACAACTACATATAGAAGTAGTGAGACAGCCCCTATAGAGCTAGTAGCCTTTCTTCAACACCTTCACAAAATAGGGGGCTTTGTTGTAAAATGCTAATTTAAGAGATCTTTCATGGGTTATTATTTCCACTTAAATAGTAAGGTAATCACTTCAATAGTGTCCAAAGACAAAATGTCCTGAACTTGCACAAGACATTGAAAGCCTTTTAACATAGGGGAAGGAGGGAACAAACCCCAGCAAGTGCATAGGCAATTAGATGCATTTTCTGTGTTGTTTTTTATATCTTCTTTTTCTTTTTTCTTCTTAACAAGATTTCTCTAGACTACATCAGCATCAACTACTTTACATTTTCTGAATCTGGAACTGTCTGCTGTTGAAATAGATGGCAACATCCAAATCTCAGTTTACTCCCTAACACTGATGAATAATTTCTTGCTTTTGGCTTTAAAATATTTTCCATTGGAAAAATGTATTATAACAATGTCTTTTTAGAAAGATTTTCCTTCCTATTGATTCTACTTGAAACAGCTTTTGAGAAGTATTACAGTTGTAAAGGTTTACATTCAGACTTTCACTGTAGAGAAGTTTATTAGGCAGCCATATGACATTACCGGAGAACCAGATGAAAATACTTCATGGAGTAATGAAGAATAGCAGTTTGCATTTTTCACTCTCAGATGAGTTTACAAACATTTATTAGTTTCACAATATTTATGTGAAATAAATACTGTCCACTCTGTTTAAAGATATGGGACACAGTAAATGGCAGATCACAGATGACACAAAAACTTCATAATGAAACTAGAAATAGGTTACAAAGGAAACATATTCTCACTTGGTATAAAAGGCTGCATCTCCTTCACTTTTCAGCATAGCCACAATAATTTCAACAGCTGAAGATGTTCCCTTGATTCACGGTTGTTCAGTTATTTTTCTGTTCTGTAGTTACAAAACATCATTACCCCCAACAATGGACTTATAGTAAACCTCACACAGCTAAAGTCCTGGAGGAATTTAAATTAGTATCATGATACAACAACAAAATAATATCTTGATTATGAAACCATCCAGGTTTCATAAGAAGAGAAAGAAGGAAATAGGAACCCTTTTTAGGCAGACGGATGAATCCCTGCCAGAACTCCAGTTCTATTTATCCCACCTAGGTGAGCCACATATGCACCTACTGACTTTTAGTTTTAGCTGCATATTCTCTGTGTACTACTGTTACAGATTTTAACCTGATCCTCTGGATTCAATAGCACAAAATAATGGAAAGAATACATACAGATACAAATGAACAGGTGCTAGGAAGGGTCTTGCAAACATTTTGCAGGGACAATGGATAGAGAACTGGGAATGATTAGCATTGATCTTAACTTTGCAAAATAAATCTGCAAAGTGATGATATAAAATTACTGAGTTTTTAGACAAATTTGACATGAATAACTATTTAAGATACTCTTCTTAGGTTGTTAAAACTGGCTTTGCAATTTCCTTTTCATATGCATTCTCTAGGTTAAGTTGGTAGGTTCTTACCTGAATGTAGAAAACTACAGATAGATATTAAATTACACATTTGTTTAAGGAAGACTTTTCTTGGCTGAGCTTGGAATTGAAAGCAACAATAAGAAAGAAGTAGGTGTGAAATTAAAACTGCTATCCTCCCCAAAAATGGTAATAGAAGATTAAAATAGAGCTTGTGATGAACAAAGCCTTCCAAACTGACTCTCACATGGCTCACTGATACTTGAGAATAAGTGCAGGGAGACAGTCTTTTCCTTAAGACTGTAAAACTATCCAGGGATTCAAGAATCCCAAGAAAGAAAAGAATTAATATATCATAGGAAGCTGTAAATATGATGTGGGAAATCTCTTCCCACAAAACAGAAAAATACACTTTCTATTATCTTTTACCATGAAATTGTGGCTTAGAGTTTTGCTCCTCAGAAAGAGGCTATCAGGGTACCTTGTTTGCTACAGGGATGACATCTTTGATGAAGCATGATGATGACCTGCTGGGTCAAGTTGTATTAACTCAAAATTCCAGAGTTAAAGGATTTTTATTTAGAGTATTCAAGGATAATAAGACCTCTTGGTTAAGACAAAGAGACAAAAGACAAAAAGGCAAAGACATTTTGACATGGACATTGAAAAACTGTTCTAAAATAATGGTGTTTGTTAATTCAGATTTGTTCACAGAGCCTATTCCAGGGTCCATACATACAGTAAAGACTCTATAAAACAATTCAAAAGAAAAAAGGAATGAAGGAGGTTTAAAGAAGTCTATAAATCATCCTCTCTTTTCCTTTTGTATCCACTGCAATATCTTTCCCACTGAAACAACAGGTCCTAACTTTGCTCATAGGTAACGTTAATCAGCTTTCCAGACAGTCCTGCCAATCAAATTACTTTTTTTAAAGGGAGAGCTTCAACAAACAGATGGGCTTTACAGCAAGTCTTTAAGGTCACTAAATACTGGCTGTAGTGAAATGGGAAGTAAGATCCCTCACGAATGACATCTTGTTTCAAGTGGGAAGCAGCTTTCAGTTCAAGTGATCCTGAATGTCATGGTAACGCAAGAAGCAAGCTAGTCCTGGGAAAGAGAAGTATTCTTGTAAATTTGGAGCTGATTATATAGTTGTCACTCATACCTGCACAGATTGTGCTCTGTGGACTCTGCGACTTCAGTGGTCTCTGGAACCAGAGAGTGATCTGGTTATCTTTGAGTGATATCAAAGAAAAATTAAGCGAAAGAAATTAAGCAAGATGTTCCTCTACTAGCAAAAGTCACAGCCTCTGAGATATGGCAGCAGACATTCAGGTAAAATCTATCTGAAACATCCAGGCAGTGGCAAGGGACATATACCCAACTACTTCAGCTTTTCAGAAGGTTGGCATTCCAGCTTGTTTTCTAGGGCCAACTCCAGAGACAGAGCAGCCTGGGACCAATTCTTTAGACTGTTACTGCATGATGATTGCTAGCACTGAGCTAAAGGTAAACTTTCTTCCCTCTGGTGTTTTTTTTGCATGGTTATTCAAATAGTTTCAGGAAAGCCCATTTTCAAAAACTGTGACAACATCTGTCTCTGTATGGATGATATATATTTGCTTCTGTGGAGCAATGATGGGTACCCATTGCAATAAACAGAACATTTCAGAGATGTTGGGTGAAATTTATCCTCTGCAGCTGCAGAGGTTGGTCATCCCAGAGCAGAGACCATATCAACATACTAGTAAATAACTCTATGTAATATATGTATATGAGCATTTCTTTTCAAATAACTTATTAATTTTTCCCTCCTCTCCTACCCAACTAGAAAATAAATCACATATTAAATTTCAAGAGTAACAAGGGTTGAAGAAAAGAAATATGTATATGCATACAACTACATCTACATTTACATCTACATCTCATCTACATCCACATCCACAATAATCCCAACATCATTTAATTGTTGCTGAAATTCTAGGAAATATTTGAGACTGAAAATTTTGGTAAAACATATCCATTAATACTAACTGGTAGAATGTTAATCAAGGAAACTAGATGAAAAAAATATAGTGAAAGACTAGCTTTGAGATCTGACCTGAAAATATCTGTTATTTGTGTAAATATGTTTCTTCGAACCATACTGTTGCAAATTATTCTGGCCAAAGAAGTATGCTTTAGACAAGGAAAAGGAAGAATACCTAAAGCAGATTTATACTGTTGGTCTCAGCAAAATTTAGGAAGAATTAATAATAACTTATGAAATTCTATATGCTAAATATGTGTTTTATATATTACAATGCTTATTAACGATGAAGGAAAATTGAAAGTGTTGAATGTATTTAATGAAACTGTGAAGCTAAGGACACCCCATTTTGCCCTTCAAATGGACACTTAGAGTCTCTTTTCTCAATTGTTTTAAATTGCAGTTTATTCTTTCTGCTTCAACTTTTTACCTGTGTGCAAGGTATACACAAAATGAACAGCTGTGCTCTATGTTATCATGGAAATTTAACTAACTGGCTAATACTGCATGAGGAAAACTGGGTTGCATCTAAATCTTAGCAGCAGCTTTGCAATCCTTATATAAGGTCCATTTTAGCATAATATCGAATGATATTCCCCACCTTGAAATACAGGAGTATTCTGTTGATTTCAATGGAATGCACATGCTTGAAGATAAGCACATACTGAAAAATGCTGCTGAACAAAGGTTAAGGCTCCCTTAATCTTTATCATTAGGTTTGGCCACCTCATACAGAGCCCATCAAAGTATTTCTATGCATCTGCTGTAACCTATCTACTATTCCTGATGAAAAGAAAGGGGAATGTATCTGGCCCTTCAATGTTGTTTTGCTTTGCATACTGGTGATACATCCAACAGTAGCGAAACATTCAATTAGAGCTGTTCCCAGTGCGATCAATATTTGCCTTACTCGGTGTACACTTGTGGTTTAACCTCAGTTGGCAACTGAGCACCACACAGCCGCTCCCTCACTCTGTGCCCCCCCCGAGGGATGGGGGAGAGAATTGGAAGAGTAGAAGTGAGAAAAACTCGTGGGTTGAGATAAAAACAGTTTAATAATTGAAATAAAGTGATGATAATAATGATAACATTAATAATAATAATAATATACAAAGCAAGTGATGCACAGTACAATTGCTCACCACCCGCCGACCGATGCCCAGTCGGTCCCCAAGCAGTGGTCCCCCCCAGACAGCTTCCCCCAGTTTATGTACTGAGCATGATGTCACATGGTATGGAATGTTTCTTTGGCCAGTTTGGCTGTGCCCCCTCCCAGCTTCTTGTGCACCTCCAGCCTTCTCAGTCGGTAGAGCATGGGAAGCTGAAAAGTCCTTGGCCAGTGTAAGCATTACCTAGCAACAACTAAAACATCGGTGCATTATCAACATTGTTCTCATCCTAAATCCAAAACACAGCACTGTACCAGCTACTAGGAAGGAAATTAACTCTATCCCTGCTGAAACCAGAACAACACTTATAATACAAACTCCTTAGAAAGGAACTATTTCTTTATACACGTTTGCACAGAGACCAAAATGATAGGGACCTGAGCTTTATTAAGTTCTTCAGTTACAAAAGGGACTATTAGATAAGAGTACAAGGCAAGGTATATAAAAGAAGACAGTTATTTATTATGAATTAGCATTTAACTAGTTTTACATTTCTGTTGAAGTACCAGAAAAAGTTCATGCCTCTACGGAGTATGAAGGTCAGTTATTTCTTTTTAAATGTCTTTCTTATAAACTACAGAACGGGTATAACTTTCTGTATTATTGTTTATAAGACTAGGTTGGAATAATTTCCTGTTCTTTCAGCAGAACATATTTATAAAGAATGACATTTAATTGTTGCGCAGGCATAAAAATAAGAACAAAAATTCAAGGGGAACCCCAATTGAAAGAAGATTTTAAATGAGCACACTTTTTTATTGCTTGTGATTTGTTATTGTAGACTTTTTAACGTACAATCTGTATTCCCTTAAGTGAAACTAGAAATGAGGTAGAAACAAGAGGGGTTTGTGAGTAATGGTATATAATTATGGATGGATTTTATGGTTTTAGCATGCAATTTGTTTAAAAAAGTCTAAATATGTAGTGTGTAAGTGAATCTTCTTATCTATAGACAGAAATAACCTTAATTTCAACTGTTGGCCTAGCTGAACTAGTAGAAACCCAATGTTACAAAAGTTGTAATTTATAAAAAATTATCCCCAGCTTGAAGTCAAGGCAATTTTCATCAGGGTAAATATTTTTTTTTCCTTTTTAAAATGAAGGTTTGAGTTGATTCAACAACATCATGGTTTTAACTAAAACTAATTCCATGAAAACATAGAAAATTCAACTGTTTTACACTGATTTACAATCTGCAGACATACATGCATAGTTATAGTAAATGGTGATTTTAAAAAAAAATATATTTCTGTATGGATAATGGAGCTGAGGTTTTCAAGTCTTCCTTTTTTCTAAACAGTGTTTAACTCATTTATATTGTGGGTCCATATATGGTTTTCTGTCTCACATTAGGTGCCTAAGTTCAGATCATATCAATAAGTTCAAAAGATCACCATTAATGTTAATGGAATTGGCAAGGTTCAAGAGGAAGTTCACCCTCTTGCCATTTGCTGTACTTGAAAAAAAATGCTGGCTGAAAAAACAAACACCAAAACCCAGTGTTATATTAAGCTTTTCAGTCCAAACACATAAACTGTAGAATAGCCACTGATTTCCCAAATGTGTCACTGTGGACCAAATCTATTTTTTCTCTACATCTTTCTTTTTTGGTTTTGAGCTTGCCATTCACTAAAAATCTTGACACATCCAATTTCTTTAGAAGCATGACCTCAGACAAAATGATATTTTTCCCCCACAGAATTAGACTTCATCTTTGTCTCCTCCTTGTCTACTTAACAATTACTTTCACTGTTAAAGTCAGAAATCTTTTTCAGAGCTATGTGTGTTTGAAAACAATGACAACAAGGAGGAGGAATCAATTAAGCTGATTTCTTGAAGGCCACATTAAATGAAGGCTTACAGCTTCCTGGTAAAAGTCTAATCAGGTGTTTGTGCAGATCCTTACCATTGTAACATTCCCATAATCACAGATGATGGGTAACAAGAAGGTTCAAATTTTTGATTATGATACAAGTGTAAATTTTTCAGCCAATCCCAAAACCAGACGCTGCTCAGGAAATTATTTCTGAACTAGACATTTTAGCCCCTTTCAGAAGGAGATAGAAGACCTTTTTAAAGCCCTTTTTAAAAGAAGACTTTTTAGCTTCTTCCAAAGAAGGAAGACTTGCTGCAGTTTTGATGCACATTACCATTCTCTCCCCTTCATTTGCCTTCATGCAGCTAAATATAGAATAGACAGGATTTTTAGCTATTCTGTTGTAGTCTATCGAATCATTATGACCTTGATCCCTTAAATGGTAGAGTATCTGGCCTTGATCCAGTAGATGAGCTTACTATAAGTATACTTAACCATGAGCATACTCAAGAAGGTGCTTCAATTAAAGCACCGGATGGTCCCATTTACTTTGATGGAACTCCTTGAGGGTGTATGCATACAGAGTTGATTGCTGGACAGGGATCTTACATGTGATGATATTTCCTTTCCAGTTCTACCCCACTACAGACAGTTTACAGCCACCTAAAATGCAGACTTAATAATGCAAGAGCTGATGCTTAGCATCATGAGTAAAGATGCTTCGGCTCTTTAAATGTTGCAAAGTTCCCTACCAATGTGGTGGGAATAATTATCACTGTACATTAGTCAGGAAAAAACACACTTGGAAATAAAAAATGCAAATTGATTTAATTTGTTTGTTGAAATGTGATTAAAAATACAGTATATGAAAATTGGCATTTTGGGACTGAGAGTTGAGAATAATTATTCTTATTTGTGAATATACAGTAGCATAAACAAATGTGTTTTGGTTTCTGATTTATTTTTTTCCAAAACGAACACTGGAAAAGATAGCTACTCTGGCATGGATGTTATGGTCTGTGCAATAGCAGCCCATAAGGGAGACCTGATCCTCCCAATACAACAGAGCTAGCAAATTTTATTGAATATTCTTCTATACTGCTGATAATAAATTAATTTGAAAAAAGAATGGAGTAGATTGGAGTGGTGACATCACTGGCAAGGCAGGTCTAGACTAATCCCATCTAACTTTATATGCTTATGTACAGCAAGTAAATTTAGGAGTATTACTATGTTAGGTTTCTTAGAAGTCAATGGAGAGGACTTAATACCTTCAGAGGGTAATTCAGATTTTTTACTGGCAAAGTTTCTGAAGGTTCTTTTCTCTCACCACTGATTGCACTAGAAGACTAGAATGACTTTTCTTTTTTTTTTTTTTTTTTTTTTAAATATAGGTCCTGTAATTAGACACTTTAAATTTAGGCAGGAAATTTAGGTCTTAACGAGGTAAGACAGGGAGACTATTGTCAGATTTCTGAACTCTAGAAAAATCTTAACCAGAAAGGAGAAATAGTCTTTAGGTGTCAAACATGTGGAATGATCACAGCCAAAGTTATTTTGCTTTCTTTAGTTGTTGTGGGGGTTTTGTTTTGGTTTTATTGTTGTTGTTTTTCACAAGGAAATATGTTATATAGAAAGCATTTAATTATTTATCAGTGGAAAAAATGCACTGGAAAACTTATAAATATTCATTGTTCTCAGCTTTTTTTGGCATTAAATAACACCACAATGTTTTAGACCTTGCTTACTCTGTTTGCTTTTTTTATACAGAGCTTGTTATTTAAAAGTACATTTAATGCAAAACAGTTTTGCATTGAAAGTAATTTAAAGTAATATAATATTATTATAGACATTAATAGTATATTTTGTTTTCCAAATAGCAGTATTGAAGTACCATCATACTGAAGTAGGCGATATATTTTCTTTATATTTGTTAGGTATTTTAATAAATGTTACTATAGCCTTCTTACAGTTGTACAAACTAAATGCAATTGGTGTACTATAATGTAAATGCAAGAAAGATTTTATCTTGAAAACAATAAAGGCAATGCTATAAAGGGAGCATCAGGAGCAAGGTCTGTTCTTTTTGCAAACTATTTTCAAGATGTTCAATTACAGCTGCATAAATTTATTCTTAACATATCTTAATGTCATTTTGGGTTCATTTTTGTGGAAAACTAATGCTTTCAGACAGTTACTGGGTATCACGGTTGCTCTAAAATAATAAAAAGATAAATAAATACTATTCATTGTAAAATTGCAACTTGTGAGGAAATATGGGAAATCCTTAAAACTGAGCTTTCTCCCACTTCGTGAATGCAGCCTGCTCATCAAAAGAGGAATAATAATATATGCACTAATCCCAAACCATATTTATATCTTTTCCTTTTCTAAGTTGGATACTTAGAAAAGTAAGTTTCTTTTCCTTTTCATAAGCTGGATACTTATGTAGGACTTTTGAATCCTCACCTTAAAATATTTCCAAATACTTGTACAGCATAAAATGATAAAGTCTCTTTATATTCTGTAATAGGATAATCTGAGCTCAAAATTATAGAAAACACCACAAATCTGGAGTAAATAAATGAGAATCCAAAACTTCCATAAACATAGAAATTTTCATGTAGATTCTCAAAGCATTTGAAATAGATTAAATACTTAAAGCATGATATGACTACCACATAGGTTTATGAAAAACATTGTCTTGGTTTTACGAATATCAACACTCAGCTGTCATGTGAGTTGCTGTCCTGGTTTCGGCAGGGATAGAGCTAATTTTCAGCTGAGTAGCCTGTATAGTGCTGTATTTTGGAGTTAGTATGAGAATAATGTTAACAGCATCAGTTAACACTGATGGTTTAGTTGTTGCTAAGTAGTGCTTACCCTAGCCAAGGACTTTCCAGCTTCCCATGCTCTACCGACTGAGAAGGCTGGAGGTGCACAAGAAGCTGGGAGGGGGCACAGCCAGGACAGCTGACCCAAACTGGCCAGAGGG
>NW_008824761.1:3506665-3516488 GCF_000699105.1 Pygoscelis adeliae | reverse complement strand
CCCCGGCCAGCTTTCCCCAGTTTATGCACTGAGCATGACGTCACATGGTAGGGAATGTCCCTCTGGCCAGTTTGGGTCAGCTGTCCTGGCTGTGCCCCCTCCCAGCTTCTTGTGCACCTCCAGCCTTCTCAGTCGGTAGAGCATGGGAAGCTGGAAAGTCCTTGGCTAGGGTAAGCACTACTTAGCAACAACTAAACCATCAGTGTTAACTGATGCTGTTAACATTATTCTCATACTAACTCCAAAATACAGCACTATACAGGCTACTCAGCTGAAAATTAACTCTATCCCTGCCGAAACCAGGACAGTTGCTCAAAATCACACAGCAATTTAGACAGAATTAGAACCAGTGAACTTAAAGTAGGACTTTCAAATTCCAACCCTAACACTAACTTAGTGCAATGCCCATGGAATGGGCATTGTCCCTATTTTTTTCCCTTTGATATCACTTCATTAGTTAGATTTATTAATTGTTTGGCTCTTGTGTGACAGATTTATCCTATTCTATCTCAATATTTTCTAGAGACTATGAATTCAACAATATAAATGAAACATGCTCATGGGCACTATTATGAAGATATTTATGGTGGGGGGATAAAACAAGATAGATACTGGAAAGAAAAGTAAAGACATGGAATTGCTCTCATAACTGAGATGAAAGAAAAGCTCAAAAATCTTAATACTCAGAAGTAAAGTGAATGAGATAGTCTCTATAATGGGGTATTAAAAGAATAGATACACAGAGCTATCAGTCAACAAACATCTACCTTCCACAAATTTTATCAGCTAAGGATAGTACCAGAATAGGGCTAAATGGGAATTTGCATCAACTCACTTTAGCCTCTAAAATATGGATGTCTCCAGCACAGATGTCATTGCATATGGTACTATTTTGGCATTTAAAGACATGAATTCACATGGGAACAGGCACAGAAATAAACAGCATGATCCGTGAAAGAGATAAGTCTGTCTTAGAAAAGAAAATCAGTGAACTTGACTTGTGAAGTTTGATGAAGTCTAGGGACTATTTATGTGCAAACACAATGGAAGGAGGGAGAAAGAAAATCCAAGAAATTGTCAACCTGTGTAAGTTAACAAATGTTAATCTTCATTCCTTTCTATCTTTTGATTGATTACCAGATCCCTGTTCGTTGATCAATATCAATTTTATTTTACTTTAGTTGAAGGTATTTTTTCCACATAATGTAATCTAATCACATTATATAGAATCCAAACTGAATATGAAAAGGAAGAAAGGCAGTATAGGTACAGAAAATTACCTGTGGGAGTGTATGTGCTGATATAATACATGAAAAGTATTTAACAAGTTGACTTAGATGAAAAAGTTTTTCAGCATAACCTATACTGGCAATATAATTTACCTTTTAAATTTAATGTTATTTTTTTCTTACCAAAGACTAAGAAAAAAAATCAAAACTACATTCCCCCTCCTATAAATTGTAACACAGATGACATGACAAGTGCATGTTTAATGCCATGCAGCCAAGTCTTGACTCACTTGGAGTATGGTTACACATACAGGCATCTCTGTTGAGATTAAAGGGATAAGTTACATGCATGGTTCTCACACTGGTAAAGGGGTTTCCAATCTAGTTTACAGATTGTACATTTTTTGTAGTGAGCACGCTGTCTTCATATTTGTCTTCAAAGTATCAAGATTTTTGTATTAAAATTTGTGCATGGAAACACATGTATTGAATATATGTATGCAAATATACACACACATGCACATATATATACTTTTTACATACATATGCATTATGTTACAAATATTATCTTACAATAATAAGCAATTTGTCATTTTACAGAGGCACGTGGTTCTGCACATACCTTTTTTCTCCGTTTTGAATAAGACATCACACAAATTGTTCGTGACACTTAGCAGCTATTGCCGTGGGGGATAAAGCAGCTTCATAGAATAAAACCTAGGAACTGATAAACAGACTCCATTAAAATGTGTTTTCACACTAGTATTCAACCAAAATGAGAGTTATCTTTTGCTTTGATGTTACCATTTGTACTGTACTCTTATTTAGTTGTTTTGATGTATGCAATAATTGATACTTCAATAATAAACTTGTTTATATTCAAAATTACTTTAATCTTTGTATGGTTCTTTTTGGTGTCTTTTTTGAGACTGAAGTGCCTTCTTGGCATATCACTATTCTGATGTCTTCTTTGCAAGCTTTTCATTGCTAATGTATTGACATGAATAGCAGTGTTTTCATATCTGCCACATATCCAATCCAGCACTAAGAAACAAATACAGAGTTGCTGTCTTCCTCTACTTATAATCTTTTAGGCTTTAGTCATACATATATAATTTATATTCATAAATGATAATGATCCTTATTAAGTAGAAGGAATGATGTGAGAAAACAGAAAAGTAATATTGCAGAAGGAAAAAAAATGAAGGGAACAGAAAAAAAACCTACTACAGTATTTTATAAATGGGAAGGGGAGAAAATACTTACAAATATGCAAATTAAATAGCATGTGTGTTAGTCTTTTATCACTCGCAGAGGAAATGACACCTTCTATTCTGGTTTATTCTTTAAAAAAAAAATGTAAATAAAGGATATTGGTAGTGATTCATTCCTACATTTATTTGCTAGATTTTATGCTCAATCCACTTTCCTACAAACAATAAGCTTGGTTTGTGTATTTTCCTTCCACTCTAGTGATAACATGTAGTGGTGTCCTGGTTTCGGCAAGGACAGAGTTAATTTCTTAGTAGCTGGTACAATGCTGTGTTTTGGATTTAGGAGGAGAACAATGTTGATAACACACCAATGTTTTAGTTGTTGCTAGGTAGTGCTTACACTAGCCAAGGACTTTTCAGCTTCCCATGCTCTACCAACTGAGAAGGCTGGAGGTGCACAAGAAGCTGGGAGGGGGCACAGCCAGGACAGCTGACCCAAACTGGCCAAAGGGATATTCCATACCATATGATGTCATGCCCAGCATATAAGCTGAGAGGAGTTGGCTGGGGGGCAGCAACTGCTGCTCGGGGACTGGCTAGGCATCGGTCGGTGGGTGGTGAGCGGTTGCATCACCTGTGGGGTTTTTTTTCTTCCCCCTGGGCTTTTGTTTCTCTCTCTCTGTCTCTTTTCTTGTTTTACTTTCCATTACTATTACTATTACTATTATTATTATTATTATTATTATTTTTTTTTGTGAGCAGCTGTGTGGTACTCAGTTGCTGACTGAGGTTAAACCACAACAGGTGGGTTGACCCTGGCTGGCTGCCAGACACCCACCCAGCTGCTCTCTCACTCCCCCTCCTCAACAAGACAGGGCAGAAAATAAGATGAAAAAGCTCGTGGGTTGAGGTAAGGACAGGGAGATCGCTTACCAATTACTTTCATGGGTAAAACAAACTTGACTTGGGGAAGATGAACTTAATTTATTGCCAATTAGTAATGTAGGATAGTGAGAAACAAAAACAGAACAACAACTACCTTCCCCCTCAGCCCCCTTTCTTCCCAGGCTCAGCTGCACTCCTGACTCTTCTGCCTCCTCCTCCCCAAAGCATTTTCTGTCCTTTCTTAAATATGTTTTCTCCACGGTGCCACCATTTTGTCTGAGGGGCTCCGCCATGCCCTGTGGTGGGTCCATTGGAGGCGGCTGGAACCAGCTGTGTCCGGCATGGGGCAGCCCCGGCCTCCCCTCACAGAGGCCGCCCCTGCAGCCCCCCGCTACCACACCTAGATATGAATGGGTGACCTAGGTTGTTATATATATCTGGAATATGTTAGCTGGACTAAAAACATTACCAAGTTTTTTGAGAATGTTCTAAGCTGTGTTCACTGCATGAAAGAGACATTCTCCATTCACACATGGAGAAATCATGTAATCTTTTTGGTTCATTAATCACATAATGCTAGTAAGACTCACTGATAGTTAGAATGCCTTGTGCAAACTCTTCATGAACTTCTTTTTGCTAAATGACAAGGGTTATTAGTCACCCACTGGTGGCTATAGCTTTATGAAAATCTCCCACCCTTCCTCAAGTAATTTATCTACTGAAAACATTTGAAAGACTTTTGGCACAGTGGCCCTCATGCTTTCGCATAGGTAGAATTTCTTATTGTTTTCTTCTCAGGCAAGTGTGCAATTGACTTTTATAAAAAATTTGTGATTTGTGTTTTCCCCATGACATATTGCTACTGTGAACATAAGAAGTGTTAGGAGTGCAGACTCTGTTACTATGGATGGTGTACTTGAGGCATGTTTCCTGCAACTCCGTCTAATATTTTTTCAGAGGACAGAGGAGAATGTTTTGTGGGTTAATGGAGAACACAACTCTAACACGAATTCAAGGTGTCTAATGGATGTGCATTCAGATGCTTAAGTGCTGCTGAAGAAGCCAATCTGAACTGGTAACAAGAAAACTCTATTAGTGACATATTATTATTTTTCCGAGGCTTCAGTGGGCTCAAAAGTAGAAGACATAAAACCAAAGATTGGTTTCTTATTTATGGATAAGTGAATGTGAATGATATTTTGCTAAACATGAAGGACGTAGGAAAGAAAATGGAGGCTTCTAGAAGTAGTGAGGGACATGCCTACTTGGTCCCTAGAATTATTGTGCACATATCCTGCTCTAGGCTTAGAATCAGGAGACGGTATCTCCATCAAGTATCTCCTTAAGGGTAGAGGAACATATGAGTGTGTAGATTGCATATGTTTCTGAGTTCAACAGTAGAATGAGATGAACTCCAGAAGCATTCTGATAGTGTACTCAGAAATACATCAGATGAAATCTCACCCTGAACATCTTATTATTTCCCAACATATACTTAGTCTAAAGAGTCTAGGGTGATTACGTCAGGGATTAGACAGTACAGCAAAGGGGGTCAAAGTAAAAGTTCCAGTCCCTCCCATGTGTCAGAAGTATTAAAAGAAATAAAAATAAAAAGATGGAAAATTAGAAAAAACAGCAGTCACCTTAAAAAGCCTACTTATTGCTACAGTACATCTCCACAAAACTTGGATGCTTCTCTTCTATAACTTTTCAACAGAAATGAGCAAGATCATTGCCATGTGTATACACATATATAAAGTTAACCCAGCAACACCAAACAGATTTTCTACGTGGACTACTTCACTACTGATATGGCTCTTCCTTTTCCCTGAAGGAAATGCTTACCATAATTGACATATATCACCTGATACACATGCCTCAAAAACTGACATTCCTCCTGCTCTAATGCATGTTCACATTAATTCCTAAGTTGCTTTCAGTTCCTTCTCATAAAAAAGGGCGGTTCCAGATATTAAGCTTAAGTAAGGAAAATATCAAAATGAAAGGATTTTTACCTTCCCAGTCTGAGAAATGCTATAGATAATGTCATAGATGGGAGTAATTGCAGTCCAATGCACACTTTACCAGGGTGAGCATGTGCAAGAACACATGGTGAGAAAGCAGGCTTTTCTTCAGCACACTAAGCAGCAGTGATTTGTCAGTGGCACTTCTGGAAAGGAACAGGGACAAGAAAAACAGGTCAGAAAGGCAAGACTGACTGTGGCAGGTCAGAACATGTATCTGTGCCTCTGGAAGCAGAGTTAACAAAAAAAAATATCAAATATTATTTATGCAAAGGTTTTTAATTAGATTATTTTCATGGTAACTGGATGTTTGTATAACATATTTGTTTAAAAAAAGGTTTTCAAAAGGGAGCTTTCAAAATAACAAAAAGGAACCAAAATGTTAATGTCAGTGTGAATTCTGAAAAGATAGGAAAGTTCATATTTTTTTGCAGAAATTATTTAAATCTTTCTGTCCTGTGTCTATGCTCTTTTCCAAATCATAGTAAATAATCTTTCATGTGCTCATTATTTACATGACACTGCCTACAATATGTCCTTAGCAGCTTTGCATTGCCTTTATTAATAATACACCTCATACTACTTCTGTATCTCACAACAAGATAAAGATAATTCCATGATTTAATTTCACAGATTTTAGAAATACAATTACATGTTCAGTTTGTTGCATACGCAGAGTTAGTCCCAAGCCTTCTTTCATCTCTAAGGATGGTTAATACAAGGTTGAATACTTTTTTATCACTATTTTTTCAGCCATGTAAGAGCTTAAAACAAAAAGAAAAAAAAATGCAAAAGTTTTGAATTCAGGTTGTCTCTGTTTTATTCAGAAGTAAATTTTGATCCAAATACCACCCAAATCAATGAAAGACTTCCAGTGTTTTGGACTGACTTTTTGTCAGAATCTAAATGAAGATATTTCAGTGTGCCAAACATTTAATAGTCTTTTTATATATTTTCTTCTTTTTGCATAGAAAATGTGCTTCTTTCTAGTTTAACGTATAAAAAGCAAGAAAAGAGAACATTCATTAATCTTCAGTGTTGTTTTTTTTTTCTTTTTATGCTAATATATTGATGCAACCACAATAAGGTAATTCAATATACTTGACACATCTGCTAGAAAACTATATATCTTACATTAAAACAACTTGGCCTTCAAATGTCTTTTTTTCAGTGTCTTCATGACAAAAGGGGGCCTTAACTTATTGTCAGATACTGAAGCGCTTTTTGATTTCTATAGTCTCGAGCGTTAGGCATGTTATGAAAAAGGAAGAACAGTCTTATCTGCAGCTTACCTCTAAGTAGTTTTTAAATTTAAGTGATTAGCCAGTATGAGGTAATGGTAGCAATATTTTAGAGTATTTTGCTGAGGAAGATACACTGCTGTAGAGTGAAATGCCCCAAAGTTATTTAAAGCATATACAAAATCTTCTTTCTCTGAACATGGGTGCACAAGAGGCTAGAATCTATGAGAAAAGAAAATGCCACTGCTCTTTCTGTTTTTCTTTCTCACAATTTCTAACCCTTTTCCACATAGCTCTGACACTTACCTCCAAAAACTCTATGTTGAAGTGACAAAGAAAATATTTTTGTGTCTGTGTATCTCTGTATATTGTTTCCTTCTCTGTTTTTTTTATTGCAACTTGATATTCCTTTCTCACACACAAGGCTTTAGTCCAGCCATTCCTGCATGTCTAAGTTTATCACCAGATCACAGTAAGCTTCTCTTTTTAGCAAGATATAGGAAAACACAGATAACTCTTACTCCAGCCTTGTGTGTATCTTTTTACAGGCAGATGACCTTACAGTTTCAGCTGTCTATTCTATAAAGGATGTAGACAAGGTGGATGGGGTTTTTTTACACTTTAGCTGAATGAGAGACATTGCATCTATCAACTTCACCAAGGTTAACCTAACTCAGAACAAAGTGTTGAAATGGAAGACATAACTGGGAATACAAGCTACAGAACAGGAACCTAGGGCAACTGCACTATAAACTTAGACAAGTCAATTACATTTCTAAACCTGGGTGGTATGAATTTAGAGGTAGGTGTCCTAAATAATGTCAGGTGCTCTTTAAAATACAATAAAAAAAACCCAATCAAACACACAAACAAAAAACTCTAATCAATTTCCCCTGAGATGAGAAACTTAGCACTTTGTAGGGCTTTTTCATGACTTAGCTACAGCTTTGTGCTATATTTAGTAAATTGCTAAGCAATCCCTATCAAGCTCTAGACTTATTTCCACTGTTATTCCACAAGCTATTGATTGCTCGATTTTATACCCAAGTCCACAAACATTTGTGACACTGAGAACAAGAGGAAAAAGGTGTTAGGGGTACAGCCTAACTTGTGTTCTGACTACTCCCCTATTCCTGCCCCCTCTCCCCATCCCCCCCACCCCCAAATCTTACTTGGCAAACATGACTATATGGACCAAAATAATTTCTAGATTTCTAGTCACACCAGTATTTATGAGCATTTCCAGGACAGTCTTGGACAATCTCCCTAAAATGATGCTTAAGCGCTCTGCACACTTCTAACTCATACAGAGGGATTACACCCCTCATTAAATGGAGTAATAATTTTTTTTCGTACAAAGTATGAAAAGTTTTGGTGTCAAGACCTGCCTTTCATATCACAGAATCACAGAATGTTCGAGGTTGGAATGGACCTCTGGAGGTCATCTAGCCTAATCCCTCTGCTCATGCAGGGCCATCTAGAGCCAGTTGTCCCTCTGCTCATGCAGGGCCATCTAGAGCCAGTTGTCCAGGACCATGTCCAGACAGCTTTTGAATATTGCCAAGGATGGAGACTCCACAACCTCTTTGGGCAACCTGTGCCAGTGCTCAGTCACTCTCACAGTTAAAAAGTGTTTCCTGATATTCAGACAGAACCTCATGTGTTTCAGTTTGAGCCCATTGCCTCTTGTCCTGTCACTGGGCACCACTGAGAAAAGCTTGGGTCTGCCTTCTTTGCACCTTCCCTTCAGGTATTTATTTATACCAATGAGATCCCCCTGAAGTGATCCCCTTCTCTAGGCTGGAGTCAGAGGTCTCTCAGCCTTTCCTCATAGGAGAGATGCTCCAGCCCATTCATTATTTTGTGGCCCTTTGTTGGACTGTCTCCAGTATGTCCATGCCTCTGTTATACTGAGGAGCCCAGATCCGGACACAGTACTACAGGTGTGGCCTCACCAGTGCTAAAATATATTGTAGTTCATATCTTAAAGTTCTCAAATGGAAGGGAGCACTCTAAAATTTTCAACTAGGTTCCTTGACATGGGATCAGGCTTTTAAAGTTAACATCAGGAATAATGTTTGAGAGATGGATTACAATCCAGGACTTCCCTCTCCATTTGGAGTTCCATAGCAGAAAAAGGAATGCGTATCTGCTAACTTCAGCTGCCATAGCCATTCCTAATCACTTTAAGCTTCTTTGTGTGTAAATTCACTGAAATGGGCACATTTGGCAGGAAAAGTAATTTACCTATTTCAATGCCTTTCTTCAGATAAGATGATTTTTTTCCCCCCCCCCCCCCTTGACTGTAATAAAGGCTAGGGTGACCTGTTCAGGCTTTAACAGCTAATGTCTGTATGTCTAAATAAGGCAAAATGAATGCTCCCGTTGTTGTCTCATATTGGAGAGCTCTCCTGAGAGATAGAAATTACGATTCTCTGTCTTCTGTCAGATGTGGTTTGGAAGACCACTGCTGCATGATACACCTCAGAAGCTTCCTTCCAGCTGAATGTGCTCATTTGCTTCCAGGCATAGAACAACCTGCTTCTCCCTCCAATGAAATTCCATTTAAATATCTTTGCAGTAGCCAAGATATGAAAAAGGAGTAATCATGCTGCACAGATATACACCTTCTAAGAAACATAACATGGCCAAATAAAATAAGACAAACTTTACATAGTTGTCAACAAAAGTGCTTATTTTGTATTTCAGAAAGCTGTATTTTTTTAATTCACATCCAAAATGAAGTATCTTCCTAATAAAGATTTCATGGCAAAGTGTTGCACTGCACTTTTATGTTATTAAGACTTAATTACTTTTTCAAAATATACTACAGAACATTTACAAGTTATTATAAATAATCATAAAGCAATAAAAAAAATTATACTTGCCAAATAAAACATAGAATCATAGAATCATGGAATCATTTAGATTGGAAAAAAAACTTTAAGATCATCGACCGCAAACCTAACACTGCCAAGTCCATCGCTGAACCACGTCCCGAAGTGCCACATCTACACGTCTTTTAAACACCTCCAGGGATGGTGACCCAACCACTTCCATGTGCAGCCTGTTCTAGTGCTTGAAAACACATTCGGTGAAGAAATTTTTCCAAATATCCAATCTAAACCTCCCCTGGCGCAACTTGAGGCCATTTCCTCTCATCCTGTCACTTGTTACTTGGGAGAAGAGACCAACACCCACCTCACTACAGCCTCCTTTCAGGTAGTTGT
>NW_008824761.1:3499191-3503339 GCF_000699105.1 Pygoscelis adeliae | reverse complement strand
GAATGTGTTTTCAAGCACTAGAACAGGCTGCACATGGAAGTGGTTGGGTCACCATCCCTGGAGGTGTTTAAAAGATGTGTAGATGTGGCACTTTGGGATGTGGTTCAGTGGTGAACTTGGCAGTGTTAGGTTAGCAGTTGGACTTGATGATCTTAAAGGTCTTTTCCAATCTAAATGATTCCATGATTCTATGATTCTATGTATTAAAAAATGAGTAAGAAAAAGCCAATCAGAACTTTCTGTAAAAAATTAATTTTTTGGTGGAGGTATGTATTTCCATACTTTTGAATTTATTTCTATCAATTCAAGGCGGTTTGGATTTTAATTCTAAGCACGATTCTATGATTCTATGATTCTATGTATTAAAAAATGAGTAAGAAAAAGCCAATCAGAACTTTCTGTAAAAAATTAATTTTTTGGTGGAGGTATGTATTTCCATACTTTTGAATTTATTTCTATCAATTCAAGGCGGTTTGGATTTTAATTCTAAGCACAGATGAAGTTTTATTCCATATAATTCGTGTTTCAGTGTGCATTTCTGTCATGCATAACATGGTATACAAAAGTATGAAACAAATTCAGAATAATGGATTCTACTGCAAGAGCCTAAACAACTGAAGGTATGATGCTCCATTAACTTAATTTTGAGAAAGTTACATAATTTCTTAAAGGTTGCCCTGCTAACATTACATGACAATAAATAGCTAGATGAAATGTAGCGTTGTTATGCCCAATGGAAATTGGCTTACTTACAGGATCTTTCAACACAGATGAAACAATTTCACTCAACAAAATAAACACCAAACAATCATGGGTTTAGAGCAGGGAAGGTTTAATTTTTTTATTATCTTTTTCTCTCACACTAAAATATTTTATTATTCAAGGCTGTACATCAGCTTTGGCTGAACATAAAAGTGATTATTAATTGGCCCACACAGGGCTTCTTTGTTGGAGTGGTATGAAATTTAAACTCTGGTCCTGCAAGGAATTACACATATGCTTAATTGTAGGTACATCTCCATGGCCCAATGCTATCTGAATGAAACATGATGCTCTGTTGAGGCTATACTTCAGCAGGGCTAATTAGTTCAAACCAAAGCCCCTGCTAATCCTGTGATATTTCTGGTATTTAAGTTAGCTCATTCTGAAGTACTGGAGTATAGCCATGTGGCCCTCATTTGCTCCATGTAGATATAACCTTCACACATTGTGAATGGAACGAGGATTGTGGTAGAAGTGGAGTGAGACAAACCTTGAAAACTTTTGAATATTCCCACTTTTGGTAGGTACAATTTAGGATGTGCAAGTTTAATGCAAGACCAGTGCTTTAGAAAATAAACATGTTGGATCATATGTGTCTTAGTTTGTTGCACAGAGAACAAGTTAAGCTTGCAAAAAAATAGAAACTGGGTCTTCTTTTGTGCTTGTGATATGCTTCTGAGTACTAGAACAAGAAAGTCTTAAAAGTAAGTGCTACAGCTTCTGGATTGTAACTGGAGTAGCAATAGTGTGATTTTGTGGCATATGTAAGATACCAAGCGAATCAGTGATCGTTAGGTGAAAAAATGGAACATGAACATGCAAAAATAATACATGATCCTTTTTAATTTTTAAGTACAACAGATCTGAATTAAGATCCTTCATGTTATTTCTCAGTGTCAAGTTTTGCAACTTCCACACTTTTTGTTTACCCCCTTCTTTCATAAGTAATGATTATGTTTGGTAGGACTGGAAATATTAACATAGAGAAATCAAAGGCAGGTTGTTTATTTGCTTTATTTTAACATGTATTTGGAGTACATTCAAGGTTTGGTAGCAGGAGGTGGCTGCAGGGGCGGCCTCTGTGAGGAGAGGCTTCCCCTGTGCCAGACACAGCCGGTTCCAGCCAGCTCCAACGGACCCACTGCAGGGCACAGGTGAGCCCCTCAGCCAAGATGGTGGCGCCTCAGGGGAAGCATACTTAAGAAAGGGCAAAAATGCTGCATGGCAGTGAGGAGTGAGAAAAAAAGAGTATGGAAACAGCCCTGTGAATACCGAGGCTAGTGAAGAAGGAGTGGGAGGTGGTGCTCCAGATGCCGGAGAAGAGATTCCCCTGCAACCTGTAAAGAGGTCTATGCCATAACAAATATCATACTGCAGCCTGTGAAGGACCCCACGCCGGAGCAGGTGGATATTTCCTGAAGGTATTGCTGCCTGCGGAGAGCCCATGCTGGAGCAAGTTTTCCATGCTAGGTAAAGGAACCAGGAATGAAGAAGTAAAGTTGAACCTGGAATAAAGAGGGTGGTGGGGAAAGGTGTTGTTTTAATTTTGTTTTTGTTTCTCACTGTCCAAATCTATTTTAATTGGTAACAAACTAAATTCATCTTCCCCAAGTCAATTCTGGTTTGCCTGTGACAGTAATTGGTGAGTGATCTCCGTGTCTTTACCTCGGCCCACGAGCTTTGTCATCTTGTTTTCTCCCCCATTCTGTTAAGGAAGGAGTGATTTGGTGGGCGTCTGGCAGCTAGCCAAGGTCAACCCACCACATAACAATACTATGATTGACAATATAAATTTTAAGGCAATACAGAACAGAGATTTTGACTTTGTACCACAGTAGACCAGCAAGCATATATCACATTTTTAAAAAGGTGAGAAAGAAAACTTGAGGGTTCTGAGAAACAGACTCCATTTACTAAAGAAAGTCTAACAGCCATTCTGAAGAGAGATTTAGAATCACTAAAACTGCCAGCTCTTCATGGGTGATTCAGTTAAAAAGGCATGCTGGATGTTTAGATGATCACCCTAAGGACAGAGCAGCAATCAGAAGAAATTTTGGTACAGCATGAAGCACTGATTTGAGCTGTGGTGTTCTATGTACATTTCCAGAATGGGTACTGCCACATTCTGAAGTTTTCTTATGAAGGTAAGGATATGGAAACTGACCTTCTAGAAGAAAAGGATTTTGAGTGATCCAATTCTCAAACTCAAAGAAATGAAAAAACATAGATTTAAACACTTCAAATAAAATTATTAAGGAAGTAAGTTAAAAAAGTAAAAATTATACATGCTATCTAAAAAAAAGAAGAATCAGTATTCAAACTTGTGTTACCATTTTTAAGTGATTTTTTTTTTTTTTAGTTGATTAAAACTCAAGGTTATGTCTGGATCAAACTCTGGTAACACTTTCCAAATCCTGTGTTTCCTAACTGTGTTCTGACATGACTACACAGCAACTCTATTTTGTTCTCTGGTTTCTCCTCCCTACAATGCCTAGATTTTCGCAGAAAGGAAGCCCAAAGTTATAGGCCAGCTGAGAGCTTTGAATACCCCAATAGATAGGTTAGATAGCTGAAAAGAGCAAAATTTGTCTCTTGTCAGTTAAAAGCAATCAAAAATAAGTCAAAAGTGTTACCTTCTTTTGAACTCTGTAACAATTTGTTTTACACAAGAATTACATTGTTATTTGTTAAATAAGCCCTAAAATATGACCAGTGTAATTGGTTAAATTTCATAGTAATGTTTAGGCTATTATAGTGATTTCACACCTGTGGGAAGTAATTCTTGACAAGAAGCTCAGGAAATAAAAGATGTTACGTAGAACATATTTGCCTAGAGACTGCTCATCACTTTCCATTCATAAATGGCAGGATGAAAGTGAAGCAATGAAAGAGCAATCAATTGACACCAAAAGAATGTAAACCTGTTGAAAATTACCAGTATGGTCACTCTAAACCAATTTTTTAAGTGATATTACTGCAGACAATAAGAGAGCATTGGCACTGGTGGTTACTAAATGTTTGTATTACAGAACTTCTCAAAGAGATAGAAAGTTGTAATGCACTAGGCACTCCACACACTTCTGGAGTTCAGATCTTCATCTCTGAAGTGTGTACATTGTAAATAAAGAGCGTAGTCAAAAAGCGGAGGAAAAAGGCAACAAGTAACTAAACCTGAGATGGCAGTGTTCTAAGTCTCGCAGAACTGACAAGTCACCAAACTCACCTCCCCCATTCCACATATAGACAAAAATAAAAAGGTTTTGAAGAAACAATGCAGAAAATAGAAGAATTAAGATAATATTGTTCTGGACCCATGCCAGAACAGGGACACTGCTGAGGGACTGCAGCCTGTGGGCGATCCATGCTGGGGCAGAGGAAAACCAGTG
>NW_008824761.1:3487277-3499068 GCF_000699105.1 Pygoscelis adeliae | reverse complement strand
GGGGAGGAGAGGTTTTTGGCTTATGTTAAGCTTGGGGAAGGGAAAAAAAGGTGTTTACTTAACTGTGTGTTTAACTGTTTATGTTTTAACCTTTCTTATTGTCCAAATCAGTGATTAGAAGTTTGTGTTAATGGACAAGAAATTAAATTATATAAAATTCTCCTGAGTTGAGACTGTTTTGTTAGTGACTTGCAAGGGAGATATTTCTGTAAAACAGGTACCTTATCCAGTGAAGGCTGAGGAAGATTATTCTAAACGTCTGTATCATTTTTGGGCTGATTTATTTTGTTATATGTGTCAAAATCATGTTTTGAACCTTCAGACCTACCAATGTGTGACACTAGCAATCAAATGACCAAAAAGTTAAATACCTATGTTAAATTACATGTCACATTGTACTTGACCAATCAGAATATTCTGAAGTATAAAACCTATTAGAGTATGCTCAGGAAAATTTAAGTGAAAAAATACAAAATCAAATGCCACTAAAAACATTGCTATAGATTCTTCATAGAAGTTGGATTTGAAATCTGGAACATCATTTCTTCAACGTTTCATGTAAGGTCGGTAACAGCATAATACTTACACCAATAGTCTGGGCTCTTGTCCCTAATCTGGGAAAAGGCCTGTCTTTGTGATCATAGCAGTCAAATAAATGCATCTGTTTGGTGTGTTTGTGCTGAAAGGCAATGTATGTGATCTATATGACTTGAAATAGTTACATCTGAGATGACGAAAATGGTAAGACTCATCTTTGGTATTTTGTAATGAATAATTGAGAAATTCTCATTTCATCACTCACATTAAAGAAAAACAAAGCTGTTGCTTTGAGATTTTTTGCTCAAATTCATAATGCAATGACCATTCAGACCCAAAGGGCAAAAGCAAGTGACTAAGATTAATTTCAAGGTGTCTAGTTCTAAACACACTAATAGCTAAAACCAACACTTAATCAAGCAGACTATGCTTGACCTGCAGACTTTTGCCCAAGTCGTGCAAATTGACTCATTTCCATAGTGCTTGGAAGTAACGCTCTCTATACTAGGTATGAGTTGGAAAGGGTAACGTCCAGCAGTCCAAAAAATACAAAGGCAATGAGTAATCAAACAAATGTCCAGCGGTTGCACAGACTCTTCTTTTATCTCCCAAAGCCACAAGCACCTTACCACCCACTAAAAATCAATGCCTTTTCTAATTTTCTATTTTTTTCCAGACTGCTCAGTCCTGTGTTAGTCTCCCGTTACAAGACTGTTGTTTTCAGTGGTACTTAAATTTGAAGACTCTTCAGAAATTTGTTATCCTCAGTGGTTGGTATTAAGAGTATACAGTATAGAGAATTATTTTAAAATGTGGATATTTTATACCTAGAGAGAGATTGAATGTCACCCTTCAAAAAAAATTCTCTTCTATTAAAAATTGAAGTCTTCATAACAAGACTTTTTTTTTTATATATATATCTCCATATATATGTATACAGGAGAGATACAGAGAGACAGATGCACATATAATCACCAGCCTAAGCCTGATGTTTAACATAGGAAAAAGTTATACTTATGTACAAGGGAAAAAATATTATTTTGATGCTTTCCAAAGACATATAATACACATCAGCAGCTATGTTCCAGTTTCAGGATTTATGCTAGCACTCCATTAAAGCACTTTATCTACCAATAAAAATAGCTATAAATTTGGGGCATCATTCAGCAAGGCACACTATAGATTTAAATATGCACTGCGATATCTTGCTGAATTGGGCTAATTAATCCTTGGGTTGACTGAGAAAAAGGGGCTATGATTTAAAATAGAGGTTGATATTTTTCTCAAGAAATATCTGTTCTGCCCTACAGAACAGTGGACAAAATTCTGCTGTGCCTGACATATGCAATTGGGATTTTATGAGGTGTTTTGAGCCTCTGAAATGTCATTTGCTAGATATATAGGTGGAAGAAACCAGATGGATAATATGTCAGCTTTTGCCTTTATATCAGCAGTAATACTTTCACTATTAAATCATGGAGAGCTCACTTTACTCATCTCCTGGACATTAAAAATATAGTCTGATGAGAACTACTTTATTTTCTTCTTCTTTTTTTTTAAATCAGAATTCTTGTTCTCTGCAGTCTGAGATAAAATGATTCATTTTGTAAATGCGGCTTCAAAAAGAAATCATGCTGTGTTCCTCCATTATAAGCAGGATTAAAACCTACAAAAGTGAACTAGTCCACTAAGTGTACCACTGATCTCCTGACTGCTAGCTGGGAAATATGTCCATTGTTATCCTCTCATCCTTAGTTCTGAGTGTACAAAAGTATTTAGCATAAGTAATATGTATTAAAATGTCAATAAACTGTCTGTGGTATTTGAGACCTAGTTAGCATTTTTATTGAGCTCTTGTGTTAGCATTTTCAGAAATGGACTTTTATTAATTACCAATTTAAATCCATACTTTGATACCACAGGCCACTATTAAATGGGTCATTTCAACATTAATAGCTCTTACCAAGTGCAATACTTCAATTTCAGCAGATTTCACTGTTAGTAATTAAAGTGTGTACGTACCCCAACCTATTTATCATGGTAACTAGACAGCTTAAGATATTTACAAGATACTGCTCTTGATAAAAGACAATATTCTACTCCATTGCTGTTTTCAATAGCACTTTCATTTCCCATCATCTAGTTTAATTAAGAGAACCTGGTTATTTACCTGTCAGAGAAAAAAAAAAAAAAAAGATCTCAAATACAACCTAGGGAGATAAAATTGCTAAATTCTCAACTTGCTTTCTTTGTTGGTTTTAGGTTGAAATTGATATTGTTCAATTATTACAATAGTCTACTATTACATTATTACAATATATGTCTACTATAGTTAAAGGGTTGTGAGCTTTCTGCTATAAATCTCACCATTAAGAGGTTATAATTGAGCCTGACCAAGTTTAGCTCGGACTAATGCAAAACCAAATTTTTTCTAGACAGCAGTTTTTAACCAAAGCAACAACAAAAGCAGTGTCAGTGCACTAGAGCATTGACCAGCAAGCGGGTATGCAAAAGTCAAAGATCTTGAAGATGTTAAAAAGAATGTGAAAATTAATATTTCTGAATTTTAAATTAAAAAAAATTAAACACCATAAGCTGATGTTGATTTAAATAAATGGCATTTTTTGGTGGCAAGAAACTATTGTTCCAGCTGACAAGTAACAAGCATTAACTTCTAAAAAGTACAAAGCTTTATATTTAATTTCTCAGAAAAACAGTTCTTAATACTTTATGGCTCCTAGATCTGTACCCATTTTTAATAACTAAACTGTAGCAAGAAATTGTATGTAACTTGAAGATTTAGTATCCATGCATAAAAATTTATTTGGTGTTTATTGTTTAAAGAGTATCTAAATGAATTGTCTTTGAAGCTCTTAAATCTCATAGTTAGCTCCAAAACAAGTTAAGACTTATCAGATGTTGTAGAGTTCTGTATGCACAATATTCGTGTTAGAAATAGCTGGGATTTTTAGGTGCATTTAATTTTACACAGAACCAATACTGGGTGAATCAATTCTGATAAAAGATTTTGAGAAAATAACTGAAACACATCTCAGGGGTCAAGCTTACAGAAATATCATTTCCAAGGAATAAAAAAAAAAAGGGATGTGATGTGAAAACTGACTTCTATTATAAGAGAAAAAACACTGGTGATAGTGTTTTCAAGATGAAAGGCACTTCATCTATATATATATGGCATTTATTTTCTTCTTCTTGGTATTCACAGTATTTTTTGACTACAGGATAAAATCTAACTGATCATTATGTGAATTCTTAATCATCTGTGTTGGACACTTTTTTTTCCCCCCTTATCTTGCTTTTTGTCTGTCTTACATATTTTTTCACTTGGCAATCTAAAAAAGTTTAGCTAAGTAAGTGATGGATAGAACCTCTCAGTCTTTTTTAAGTTTTCCTTTTTCTTTTTTTTCCCTTTTCTTTTTCTTTCTCTTCCTTGACTCTACCTACTAATGTTTCAGGATACAGCCACAATAAATGGTCCTATGTTTCTGGTTATTTTGAACCTAGTACAGTACTATTGGTTTGATAATAGAAACAGGTTGAAGGACAAATTGCATATGTCTCAGCATTAAATCTGAAAAACTAAGAAGCCTCTACAAATTTCCCTGTCTTTGCCTTATGGGACAGCAACTCCAACCTACTTTCTTCTGTTTGCAAAGAAAGAAGAAAACTCCAGCTACTACCTTTATAAGAAAGATGAGATATCACTCCTTTCCATTTTAGCCACAAGCTGCTCTTTCTGTTTTAACTACGTCTTTAGAAGGTCAAATCACCAACAGACAAGTATTCACTCCTGAGTGAATATTCAATTCTACTCCCTTGCTTCTCTTTAACTGTCATGATTCCAGAAATTGTTAATGCCAGAAAGATCCCAGAAAATGTCTTTTTAACCCCTAGACAAAATAATTAAGCTCAAGAAAAAGTACTCCTTTGGTTAGGAAAGACCATGTTCAGATCATGACTAAGTGCACAATTTTCTAAGTCCAGTGTGCAGTGGAGAGTTTAAACTTCACTGGAACGGCTGCTATGAGGTGATAGTCTGTGATGAACATCGTCTTGCTTTCACCATATGTGGAAGGGTTTTTTTGGCTGCTTCCTTCTTGAACCCTTTGGTTCTCCCAAAGATAGAAATACTACAGATAACAGTTGCTGTCCCTTAGATGATAAAAAACAAGGTCAATATTTCTACATTAACATGTACTTAGGTTTGACTTTTCACCAAACAAATTTATCAAAATTATGGAATTAATAGATGTGGTGAATGAAATGTAATGGAGAAGCATAAAGACTATTTTTGCAGAGGGAAGGAATATTTCATAGACTTGTTAGGGCTTTTTTTTTTCACACTGTTGTTGGAAATAAGATCTTTATATTTTTTTAATAACTAGTTACTTAATATGAAAAGAGGAGTAGAGATAAATGTTTGGTTTTAAGGGTAGCATGGGACAGTATCATGAAATCTGTACCAGTATTCGTGCAGTTCAGGATATCTATAAAAAACCTAGAACAGAAGGATGAGTAGTGGCATGACAAAGATGGTTGATGGTTGATGATACTAAATTATTAAGAATAGTCAGAAATAAAACAGACTAAAAGAGTTTAAAAAGAATCTCAGTCAAAAAAAATGCTAGAAAATATTCAGTGTTGAAAATTTTAAAGTAATGCATATGGGGAACTACAGTTCTAACTGTACCTGCAGTTTGATTGGCATAAATTTTACTTTTAGTCAGTCAGGTGAGAGATCTGGATCTGAACTTAGGAAAAATCAGCTCAGTATTCACCTGAGCTCAAAAAGGCAAATTGGACATCAGGAGTTATTAAGAATAGAGAAAAGAACAGATAATATTGCTGTGTCACTAATACCTCTGTGGTATTCCTATGTCTCAAATATTGCATACAGTTCTGATCACTTGCTGTCAAGAAGGATATAATTGATATGAAGAAGGATGGTCAGAGATATAAAATGGCTTCTGTAGAAAGAGAAATTAAATAGAACAAGACTCATCAGCTTCAGAGAACAGGTGGTGGGGTATGATAAAAGTATATAAAATAATGAATGGCATGGAACAGATGAATAAGAAACTATTGTTCACTATTTCTCATAACACAGAAAGTAGTGGCAGCAAATGAGATTATAAGGCAGCTGGTTTAAAACAAATTGAAGGAAGTACTTTTTCACAGAATGTATAATTAAATTCTGGCACTCATTGCCACAGGATATTTTGGATGCCAAAAGTACAAATGGGATCAAAAGTAGATTAGACAAATTCATAGGAGAAATGTCCAGCAAGGTCTATTTAAAACTGTGATGTGAAAGTAAAGTCTTCACTATGGAAGGTCTTAAGTAGAAGCTTGCCAAAAGCTGTGTACACTGGTGGAAGTATTGTTCTGAACTTCCATAAGCATCTAGCCAAGGACAGGGAGATAATACTGGGTTAAATAGACCTCTAGCTTAGCCCAGTATAAGCCATTTTATGTTTTTGTATTGTTCTAAGAAGCATCCTTTTGTTTGAAAAAGAGTGATTTACTCAGATTTCTTATTTTTGGTTTGCACAAGGTGGGAATGAAGCTGTTAAAGCTTTTCTAGCCTTTTCCAGCTATATTAGGAAGAGCCGAATTATTGTATCATCAGATCTACAGATGGATGAGCCAGTTCTGAAAAAATAAGAGGTGACCTAAACTTTCACTCACAAGTTTCAGTGAACTGAACAGCTTTTTGAGGTTCAACATGTTCAGTTAATGAATTTCTATGACTCTGCATGCCCTAGTTCAAGGCATGAGTGGAAATGGAACAGCAAAAACAGTGTTCATATTTCTTTCCTAGATAAAACTGGAAAATAATAGGAATCTCATAAATCACCATAATATCCCACATTTCCCAATTTTATTTCCAGATCAATGAGCTTTGATTGCCTTTGCTACATGTTGGGGTGGGGTGGGATGGCAAAGAAAAGAGGGGTAACTGCATTGTTGAACTGAACTGAATCTATAAACCGTAAATGTCAATTTTGGTTAATCTTGCTTCTCTGGAGTAGTTCTCTACAAAAAGTCCATGCCTATAAGAACAAGGTATTAGTTACTGTGAGTTAGGTTACACTGTCTTTGCTTCTTGATCAGGTCTCACAGAAGTTTCCTATAGCAGCCTTTTCTGAAAAGGGAATGCCACCTATGAATAATTTATTAATGGTTAATACACAAAGAATCAATTCTTAGAATCCAGGAGATCTCTATGTTACTCATCTACATGACTAATTATCATCTATTATCTGCTTCTCATGTACAAAAAACATTATAATTAAATAATAAATAACAATTATATATTTTTATATATAAAGGATACTAAATATGTATAGTCGGGATTTTTATGTAATATTAATTTTTTTCATTAGAACACATGTCATATATCTTTATTCCTATTTTTAGTCTGCTTATAGCTGTTTTTCACTCTGCCTCCTCTGGTCTATCTTAATCTTTTTTTTTTTTTAATTTTGTATTTATTTATTTAAATTTTCTTTACCCTTTTCCCAATTTTGTATTAATCTTTCTGTGGACAACACTAACACAATGTTTGAGACAGAGTTTTAAGTGGGCCGTATTCAAATAGGTCCCAAATTGAACAGAAAAATAATGTCACATCCAAAGTAGTAATGCCTTGGCAAAACTGGATACTCCAAACACTTTACTCATCCATGGCAAGTTTTATCATGTTCACTGTTAGCCAACAAATTAGACCATTTTAATCTTTAATTTTATACTTTTGTTCCTGATATTTTATTAGATTGTCTTTATGGTCCTACTAAGTACATAATACAAGAAATTTTCATTGGGCTTAAATCCTGGTCAGAGTTTTCTGCCCCTCCCAGGAAGTGATCTGCATCTTCTTAGATTGAGCTCAGGTTTCACACGGGCTTCATTTGTTTTTTTTTCTTGACAATATAAGGTAAATTTTATTACAGAAGTTTAGTACTTCATCATAAAGTACTTGTTTTAACAAGGTTTAATTCATAGTGGTTATTACAGTTACACATTCCCATGTCTGGGTTCTGAGGCACCTCCTCTAAAGATAGAAACAGAAATTGTCCTTAGGACGAAGCACTGCAAAATGGTTCAAATTATTCTTTATGTATATAACATCACTCTTTTTCTTAGAAAATTCTTGTTCCTATTTTCTGTTTTGTAAAAACGAAAAGCCCATATCCAATGCCACTGAAATTACAAGTGAATGGCTGCAGCATGAAGATTAGTAATTTAGAAACTAGTCTTATTTAACAAAACGTTTTCTCTTAATTTAGCCTGACAGACAGCTTAGCCTGATGTCACTTAAAGTAAGCTATACTGCATTGTATTCCACTGAGCTGCAGATGAATTTCTTTTGCTAAAACCATGGGCTTTTTCAGAACTAACTATTTCTATCCCAACTTCAAGGTTTGCAGCTTTTTTATTTTTTTAAAATTAGTTCTGCTGCATACTGCAAACACGTTTCTTTTTTTGTTCAAATCCAAGCACAGCATTAAACTGCTCTACCATAGCAATATAAATCAGTCTTTCATGGTCACCAAGTTTAAGAAACCGAATTTCAGGGAAAAAGAGAGTTCCTTTTCTTTAGAGCAAATTGTGACCTTTATCTCAAAGAAACACCCACTTCAGGCAGATATGATTCATCTTTTTTATGCAACAAACTAGGAAAGGGAAAAGTGGTTCTACAAACTCCATCCTTCTCGTAATGAAACATGAAGAAGATAAATGTTAGGAAATGAGAACAAAAAACAACTAAATAAAAATCGTGAAGCTAAGAACATGTGCACTTAATTTCACCATCTAATCATTTTGAGCCAGACACTTGCCTTATTAAAACACAAGCCAGTATAAACAAGTGCATAGAGTTGATATCCCAATGTACCTTCCTAAAACCTTGTATGTGTGCATCCCAAAACTTCTAAGTGCAATCAAGAACCATAAGATATTTTTTTAATGGGATGGAGAATGCTTCCTCATCTCCACTCCACTCTCTGTACTAATGAGGAATGAAGCAAGTCTACAGACTGATTTCCTACCCTTTATTTTGCATAGTGTTGATACTATTTAAGTACTGAACCAACTAACATAGGGAAGGGAACATTTTACACAAGATCCCATGAATCAGAGAAGTTCTATCTGGACATACAGAGACTTCGTGCTATGGAGAAAAAGTCAACAAACACTTCCTATTGGAACAATAGAAGAAAGCAGAGGATTTATTTAATTTTTTGGAAGGGAGTAGTAACACAGAATAATGAGATAAAAAAATTCAGAGAGAAAAAAATTGGGCTGAAATCGGGGGAGATGAGGGAGGGAGGGAGGGAGGGAGGGAGGGAGGGAGGTTTACTAGTAACAAAGTCTTTTAATGCCTTCCAGCAATTCTGGCAAAGTCTCAGAATTGCAGGCACCTGAAACTGGAAAATAAATTGGAAAATAGTTGAAAGGTTGTACACTGGTCTACACTATAGAGAATAAGGCCAAGTATTCTATTTCATCATTGAAATGACTCCCCACTTTCTGGTTGCTAGGGTTGTTTGTGGATCCCACAGCCAGTCACAAGATGGTATTATGGCCCTGAATCTATGCCCCAGGCCTATGCATCAGTAGTAATTCTTCTGTAGTTTCTCTGGAGTCATACTCATGTAGTCTGATTCCACCAGGATAGAGGGGTAAATTTGCATTACATTTAAATCGTGACTGGAGCACTGTCCCTTGTGTCTTCTTTAGATAAATGAATCTATATAGAGGGGCAAATACAACCAACCATAATCAGCCTTAAATGATAGAGCTGTAGGACTGAAATATTAGATTGAGCTCAGTGAGTCTGAACCAGCTGGGCTCTTCTCTGAAATTCTTCTACAGACAGAAAGAACTTTTTGGGACTTCCAGTTATGCTTACAAGCTAGGCAAGCACTCTGTCCTTTAAAGCACCAAATACATAAAATTTCCCTACCCAGAATATGTGTGGTAGGTTGGCCCCAGCTGACAGCCAAATAGATCTGATATAGATACATTTTAGACTCCGACTGGCAGATAGCAAACAATGCCGCCCTACTATCTCTGGTCAAACCTTTTGGAATCTACCTTATGACAAAAAGACACAGAAAGGTGATGAGAAGACCTGTTTGGGAGGAGAAAAGAAGTCATGTCTACCACTACCAGAAGACTTACTGGTCAGCAAAAGACACTTAGGCGGTGACTGGATCTACACTAGACTTCTCTGCTAGTAATGAAAAAGCTGAATCCGGATATTTTAGAGCTTATTTGCTCCCATTAACTGTCCTGCTCCTTTCCTTGCAGAATAAATATAGTATAGAGATTTTTAGGACTGTACAAGCTTGAAGAATGATCTATTTTGGAGTAAGGGAGGAGTTTTTCTCTTTGAAATAAGTTTGGTAGAGGCCAAAAGGATTATCTCATACTGCTCACAGCATTTCAGAGGTAGATTTCAGTAAAATTACCATAGGACTCAGAAATAAATAATAAAAATTCCTTGAGGTTTGAATTTGTCACAAATCTACTGCCTGCACATAGCGTTTTACAGAACAGTGCCCTACTGTCAAAAGAACAAGATAAATTCCATGATAATTTCACAAAATATAACTTTCTGGCTGAAAAAACTATATTGCAATTTTTTTTTTTTTTAAAGAACAGAAGTGTTAAAGATTAAAAAGAAGAGCTTGTATTCTCCAGGCTCAGAGAAAGATTCTTCTTCCTAGCCCAGAATATCATTCAATAAAGCCACAATTTGTTCTTAAGTTTTGCAAATAATTTGTAAATAAAATACAATTTTTTAATAAAGATTATATTATTCTAGGTCAGCATATTTTACAATTAATTTGTTTTTAATATGGTAAGGTATTTTATGAAAGACTATATAAAGAGAACTGTATACCTTATCTTTTGTTTCCTAAATAACAGTCTGCATTAACTTTGCATCAGTAAATTAATGTGCATATGCACAAACATTCACAGAAAGCTATCAAATTTGCTTTAAGATAAAACTCATATATATAATCACCTTACAGAATGTGTTATGGGCCCAGTCCTTCATTAAGCAACACATAATACACAACATTTCATAAGGTCTGATAATAGGGGTTTATTAGATAATGTTGGTTTTGCCAGAATATTGTTATTAGAGCACAAAAGAGTCCCAGCTGTGGATAATGAAATTTTGCCCACATCCATAATTAATCAATGTTTCAACCTTGTATTATATTCTGAAGTATAAAACAATTAAAAATAATATATTCAAAGACCCTTATCTCTTATGTGGTCTTTCAGAAATGTATTGACTTTTCCCAAAGGTTGATTAGAAATAATTTTCATCTAAATAGAACTTCATGAATTAATTCTGAATCAAACTTTTCTTTTAGGAATGAAAAAAAAAAATTCTGAAATCTCCTAGGTTTTATGGAAATATCTCCCAGTTCTCTTTGTTGCTTTTGACTCTCATCTGTTATTTGTTCCTGTCCTTGCCACCTTCTGCTTCACTGAAAACCAGTGCAGGTTTTGTTTCATTAGTTACAGACGGCTTCCTAACCAAGTGTTGTTTCTAGCACTAATCTCAGGTGTAAGTTTCTTCTTGTTCCTCCTCTCTGCTCTCCTCCCTCATCAGTGCTAGGAATGGGAACTTCTGTCTTGGTAAGAGACGGGGGGTGAAATGTCCTCATCTACAGGCTGAGCCCTGCAAGTAATTCTGCATTTCTCCAGCGCTTCCTGATTTGTAGTTGTACCTCCCCAGGTGTTGAGCTTGAAGCAAGATGGGGAGAGGAAGGCATGTGAAGGGAAGGAACAGCAATACTGACAGAAACCAGGACCAAACCCCAGAACCACTTTTAGTAAAAGGCGGCATGCTATTCAGTATACACCTCGTAGTACCGTAAACAGAGCATTATTTGTTAAAGAAAGTCTACAGCATGGCAAGAGCTATAGGACTTGAATTATAAGTATGAAATCAAGTATGTTCTGTGGTACAGTTGGGGCTGTTCTGTAGTATACTGGGGCTGTGCTTGCCTGCACAGCCATTGCACCCAAGTCATAAGTTCTTGGGCGGTCCAGGAACTCCCTTGGTAGTCATCTGTATAGATGAGATGATGGATTGGCTTGAGACAATGGACTGACTTGAAACTAGATCATTAACTGAACATTTAGAATTAAGTTATTGACGGATTACTAGAGGAGTACTCCTGGTAAGAATTTTGGCCCTAGAAAT
>NW_008824761.1:3482125-3487247 GCF_000699105.1 Pygoscelis adeliae | reverse complement strand
TTCCTGCTGTATCTAGTCCAATTTGTATGCTTAGAAATGTTGATTAACACCCTGGGTGGTGTGTCCCAAAGACTCCCAGAAGTGATTCCTGTTATAGCAGTAATTAAATTGTATATAGACTATAAGTATTCAATAAAAACTATTCCTGCAGACATGGTCAGGTGGATCAGCCTTTTGTATGCAGTTAATTTATTTAAGAGATGTTTTGTATATTCTTAAGACATATAAAGAACAAGGAATTATGCATGTGCTGGGGCCAGCTGGATTGTAAGAACTATGCAAAACAGTGATTTGAGGAGTTTCTCCTAATCCAGCTGAAGATGCTACTGCAAAGACCCTTGTAACAGGTCTCTGTTCAAATACAGAACTCACATCACCACCAAAGAGTGACTAACCATGCTGTTCTGGAGACTCGATTCCCCATGCAAGCAATACCTCTGCCAAGATCCCAATGAATTAGTTTTTTCTTATTTTTAACAAACACTGTCATGACTGCCTGTGAAATGGAGAGAATGCACTTTGTGTATGGTTCTGATTTACTCCAAATTATGCTCTAATTGTAAATCTCTGTTGTAAACTACTGTGTTTTTTCTAACCTACCAATAAATAAATGTAAATTTTTTGCTTATATTTTCTTGATCTGCAGCCAGGGCAGGCTGTATCAACACTGCCAGCTCTATTTTTTAATGTATCAGCAATACCATTGTTTAGAAAAATCATACAACATATGGAGTACGCAATAAATAAATGTGAGTGAAAATTCATTAAAAAATATAATTTCAAATATTCTATGGAAAAAATCATGAGGCAATTACACCTGCGATATATAAAATAGTTTCTAGTGTTCATACACAACTGCTGTAGGATCAGCATGCTGTAGAGAAACTACAAGAAATTTCAATCAACTATTTGAATGGGTGTGAGAATAGTGCTTTCTCATCTCTTGTCAGAAAGAGTCTCAGTCATGTCTTCTCTCAGGTGAAGTATTACAGTCCAACATTCTCATTAGTCCATACTAAGTAGAAAAATACATGAAGCAAATTTTTTTTCTAAAATACATGAAGCAAATTTAGAATTATTAGTATACATTAAATTTCCTTTTCATAAAATAAAGAGACCAAAAGTCTTTCTCAGGATGAGTAGCTCATGAAATCATTTATACATCTAAGTCTATAATATTTCTCTTTGAGATCTTCTTAATAGCCTTGCTACTTCAATAGCTGAGGCTTTTTCCAAGAAGATCCATATCACACAGCCTGGCAAGATGTGTTATAACTTTGTTAAGTAGAGAAATAAAAATTAATGTGCGATACCAAATTCCTCACTTTAGGTAAAAAAATAGTTTTCTGAAGAAAAGGGCTCCTACACTACTTGTCTTCTCCTTGCACTATGAAATGTCTTTGCATCATGAAAGTTTTCAATTGCATAATAGTCACTATTTCTCAAAAGAGTCTAGATGTTTCTCTGTTCTTGTAGTAGCCTGTGGGGAAATAAGTGTCTTCCTCTACAACAGAAATAATAAATGTTAACATATTTAAATTTCAATTCACAAGATGCATGTCACTTTTATACTACTTCGAGTTTTTAGCTGCTTTTGTTCACAGTTGTGCCCAAGTAGCCTCCAGTCTTAGAACTACAGGCAGACAGATTTTAAAATAATGAATTGGAACATAGTCTGGATTATCATTCAAAGCCTAGATTTACACTTTAAAATGGACACCTTCATATGAAAATCCTCCAGGTACATTGTTGTGTGATGCTTTTACTGTCATTCTTTTCCTAAAGCCTGTGACTGATTTCGGTCTAATGAAAGATGATGTGCTAAGTAATAAGTGGTTTCAAAAGAAATCCTCAGCAACTCATGGTCCCCTTGAAATTCCCTTCCCTTGAATTCAGTTTCAATGTAACAGAGACTTTAGGTCTTTTTTCTCATTGTTTAATTTGTTTTGGGGAGAAAAAAATACTAGCTTTTTTTTTTTTTTCCAGCAAATGAAGGGAAAATAGATAAATGAATTGTGATGTTCTGGAGCAAACCAATGATTTCATTGCCCTCAATGAATCTTGTGAAAGAGACTTATTTAGCTGTAACTAAAATTCACTGAGTCTGAGGTAATATTGCTTTTTACTGTTAAGGAGATTGCATGTGAATGTGATAAGGACTTTGCGTAGCAACTGATTTTTTTGGTTTTTTTTTTTTTTTTTTTTTTAAATGCACGTTATAGGGGAAGGGGAAAAAAAACTCTTCACTGTCAAAGAAGTCAAAGTGAAAATGCATTTCTACAGGAGAAAGCCACATCACCTTCATGCAAGCTATCAAAACAGGACCAGAAGCACATACAAGCCTACAGCAATCAAACAAACCTTCAAAGAGAATAAGAACACAAAATCTTTGCATTTGGGTGCTACAGTGCTTCCCTGGAAGTTACAGAGAATCCCAGGCTGCTATTCAAACCAGAGCTTCCACAGATCTCAGTGGCAACTAGAAATACCTCCCTTCCCTTTAGAAATTCAGTCCCTCTTAGAAGTTCTTGCTCCCGCCAGATGAAGCATCACTACATAGAGCATTGTCTTATCCCCGAGAAAGTGTTTTGTTTCATGATCCTCATTAGTCTGTATTAGGTAGAAATAACCACAGGGTACTTTAATAATATCTAGCAAACATGATAATGTTCACAATACCTAAATTTCAAAAAGATTGTTAAGAAATTAAAAACGTTATGTTTTCACAAGCATCTGTGGATTAAGAAGCAAGTTACTATTATTGACAAATGAACTAAGAAAACCCATTCTGACGAGACTTTTAAGTAGATTTAGAAAGAAAACATCCTTACCAATTTAAACCATACATTCCACAGGCTGCAGACACATATTCCATATCCCCAGAATATGGCTGATTGTAAATACATATCAACTTATATATCCTCAAACACGTGCATGAGCAAGCATAAAAAGAAGAGAGAAAAAATACTAGCCTGGTCATAAGTATGACATTTTCATTTTATTCAGATTCTTTCTGATTCATTTTTAACATGCTAAAAATATTATGTTAAAGTTTCAGAAAAGTTTGTAGTCCTTGGATGTTTGCCCAGCTGTCATGTACGATAATGTATTTTTCTCTTCTGATATCATTATAGACATATATAGTTCTATCATTGCTTTATTATTATGGTTAGCTGGAAAAAATAAGAAAATAAACTCATTTCCTTCTGCCAATTATCTCAAAAAATATTCCGCAAGACATTCCAGTTTGCATAGATCTGAGAGGATAAGATTTTAATGCAGGTTCAGTAAAGATTTATTGTTCTTGGAATAATTCTTTACTTTCACTACAGTAAACAAGGAATTGCCATCTTTGTGTGGCAGATGTTAGTTTGACATAATTTAGGAAGTGGATACAGTTACAGTTTCATTTTATTCTGCTGGGGTTTTTTCAGACAAATTTTGATAAAAGCTCATGTGGACTGCAAAGTTAAAATCTTTGTTTTATAAATTTGTAATTTTACTACCATACACAGAGTGGAACTTTGAAAGCTATACAGTGAAAAAGAAATTCTTTTGTGACTTTATCAGCTGTGGTAGTCTTCGTATTTAAAATTTCATGTCCAATTAGAACAAGTTGAAACAGAAGGCAAATGGAAATATGTGTGGACTTTGGAATGAAGACTTGAAACAGCTTGCGGCAGCATTCCCTCGCATGCCCTTGCAGAATCAAGGACTAAGTTACAAAGCTTGAAAAACAGAATGTGTCATTTCATAGGTCAGCACGTTTACAGGTAGGTGTGAAGTAGTTAAAGTACTTGAGAAACTTCTAATTATTTGCAATGCAGTAGAATTAGTGACAGCAAATCTTGCACTAACATATGGCAAGTGAAAGCATACTCAGGGTAGGGCTGGTCAGAAGCTCATGTATAGTATTTCTTCAGCAATGGGCCTTTAACCAAATAGAATTTTCATAGAACTTTCCTAGAAAGTTGCTAATACTGCTGTTGAGAGTACTCCTTACCTAGTTGTTCGGGTATCTGATAAGACTCAAGACCATTGTTGTTCAGCTAGAGAGAAAAAGCAGGATGGATCACAGGAAGTGCAACTAACATGAAAACTCAGAGTGATCAGTAAATGTAACGTTGAACTGGAAATATACAAATATTTTATTGACCATAGTTATGATTATAAAAATAGATGTCTATCTAAATTCCTGAATAATTTATTTCTAAATTTTACATCTCATAAGAAATTTTAAAGTTTTGTGTCCTTTTCCAGCTTTGTTTGAAATAGGAATACAGGTGTAGATATACTTAGTTTCATAACTGAACGGAACTCCATATTTTGCATGTTCTGTCATGAAAAAAAATCAGGCAGCTCTGTTCTTAGAACTCTCTAGTTCTAATACATACATCCATGTGGGTACATTTCCCACACAGATGAGCACAAGATGCCTCTGTGATTTTGCTAAGTGTGGACATGAAGGACCTGGTTTTGTACTTGAGCATAGAAATTTAAGGAATCAGATCCTTCCATGGCACATGGCCAATGTGATAGTCATAAAAGGAATAAGAATAGTATTGTTTACAGCTACAAGGATATGGAGAAAGAAAATTGTTTTGCATCCACCCAAAACAATAGAAGGCAAATTTGGGGTTGATTTATGGTCTGCCAATGGAGAGACCATAATGGACTCCCAATAATACTACATTTTACTATTTTTTAATTCATGTGACTGCATGAATAAATATACCTTCTTCAATGAGATTAGGCATAAACACAGTTAGGGATATGTAAAGTGAATGGGGGCAGAAGGAAGGCACAGTGTAAAAGATTTTGTTTGATAATAGGAACAGATGAAAAGACAAGTCAGTTAAAATAAAATACATGTTCCAGAGAAAATACAGAAAGGAACTGCATTGCATGAAAAATTTAAAACAAAACTATACATTTTTCAGATGTTTCACAACACAAGGATTAGAGATGGCTGAAGTAAATCAGAAGTATCTACTTTAATAACAGTTCTCTGGTTCCACAACAGAAATAGAACATCTAAAGGTGATTTGTATTGAAATAATCTGCTTCCTAGTTTTCAATCTGTTTTTCCTGGAAATACAAGTGTTTTGCTTATTACCTCAGT
>NW_008824761.1:3473209-3482107 GCF_000699105.1 Pygoscelis adeliae | reverse complement strand
CTTTCAAAAGTCAAATGTGGCTCAAATCTTTCAACGGATGCAATATTTTAATTTCATTGATCACACTCATACCGTATTCTTCTACCTTTGGGTTATTCACAGGATTCTGAAATCAACACAGGGCATTTTGGGTGCATGCTGACTGGCATATTCCACATGCTGTCATGTAATCACAGTTTCATATGATTTAGCAATGTATGACTTCATCAGTTTCATCTATAAAAATGTCAGCTGTGGCAAAAAATTCTACATGATGTAGATAACTCCCTAGAAGCAAGGTGGTTTTGCCTGTAATGAGCCTGGTTGCCAGCAGTGTCTGAAATATTCTGAATAGCTTTGCTAAGATGATGAAGATGTATATGTGAGTACTGTAAATGCTAGAGATCCTTAAGGAGGCAAATCTTTTGTTAAGGAAAGGTTAGTAGGAAACTAGACTTGCTTTGCTATTTAGCGAGTTATAAAACCCACAGTAGAGAAATAGGAGGAGAAAGAACAGACAAATTTCTTATCATGAAAGTCTTTCAGGAATAATACACAGAGCTGGAAAGCATCTGTCTTTGCAGGAAGGGCAATAAGAAAGAGCAAACCTACAGAACTCTACTTTCTACTCAGACATTCCTCCATATCAGAGTTACCCAAAGAATGGTACCTGTGAACAACATTGAGATGTTCATGCTGGCATGGAAAAATAAATAAAATAATATTTTAAAAAATCAGAAACTACAAATCTGTGATGTTGACTGTCCAAAGAGAAACAATACTGGCCTTACCTCTGCTTAGTTAATTCCAAGTAATATTTGGTGGCTGTGGCTGTGCCTGTCAGGAACATTTCTGACAGTTTTAAGAGATTACTGGAGGGGGAAGAGCTTGGAGCACAGTCATCAATACATTCCTTGATTTTTTTTTGTTTGTCAAAATAGACAAAGTAAAGGATAACATATTGAGTGATCAGAAAACTCAAGGTAGTCTGTACTAATGGTGTGGTCAGAAGTAAAGGAAAGCAGGTTGTAATTTTGTGCTTGTACTATCAGGGAGTAAAAGAATGAGAATAATTAACTCTTTCACAGCCTGACCTTTCTTTCCAGTCCAGATCCCTTCCCTCACCAATTTTGCACCTTTTGCTACATGATCACAAACATAGTTGCTTGGTGTTCTTCAAAACCTCCTCCTGAAGAAAGCTCATGTTTTAACTCCCAGATCTCACTCTTTTGCATAAGGCTACCAAGGTCTTGATCAAGACTTGACCTTCTGGCCAGCTTACATGTACAGGCCACATAGTCTTATTTTTGATCTACTGACTCCCCTTCACTAGGGAGTGAAGAAAACAGAAATTTTAAGGTATAGTTGGACATGTGAAGTAGAGTTTAAAAAATGTTATGCGGCCTCCCACTTTTCCTACTTTCTGAAGACATTCTCTTGTTCTTTAAGTAATAGTTTTCCTTTGAGAGTCTGGGTAATTCTCCCAAACACTACCACTACAGCTGGCTTTTCCATGACAGCCTTCAGACTTCTTTTCATGGTGTGGTCCAGCAGCAGAGATACTACAACTCCTAGACGCTAATCAGTAGAACTCAGACAAGACCTCAAATAGGACTACAAGATAACATCTAGTCCACTTGTCCATTTATTTCCCAAAGAAATGTCTGTCTGCCCTTAACACGTGTAAACACACAACTGCTGACTAGAGCTCTTTCTTCAGTCCAATACCTCTCAAATACAAGTTACCAAAACAGAAAGGTAGAAGCCACCTGTTAAAGCTGTCAGTCAGTTACAATTCAGCTGAAAAAAGTATTTTTTTCATGATATATAACTACATTACATAACCATTGTACCAAGACACAGAGGAAGTCACAGGATAATAACATTATAATAAATATAACCACCATTATGTAATAATAATCGGGTAGATTAGGCGCTTAGGTACATGGTTTAGTGGGCATGGTGTTGTTGGGTTGATGGTTGGACTCGATGATCTTGGAGGTCTCTTCCAACCTTAATGATTCTATGATTCTATGATTCTAATGTGGAAAATAAATTACCTCAAAATAGTTTCCTTGTGAATACACAAAGATCCAGAGCAAGCCCAGTTCAGGAAGTTTGTGAACTATTGATTGCCAGAAATTAGAAGAATATATCAAAGTATATCAGAGAAAAGGTGATTCTCAACTTCCTTAATTTATTATACTTTTTCCGTAAATGTTTGCTGCTGGCTACCATTAAAGACAGAATACCAGATTTAGTGGAATTTTAAGAACTAAGACACACCAAAAATCTTCACTCATAAACAAACAAGGTGGTCTGTTAAACTTTCCAATATAACTATAGCAATATATCTTTACTGTGTTCATATTTAATGTGCAATCCAAGATTCAGCTCGCAATATTTCAAGCACATATTATTAAAACACATAATCTACATTCAAAGTTTGAACTGTTATTATCATTACTGATGGTTGATAGACACTACCTCCAAAGGACAATTTTGCCTAAGATCATGGATGGATGGAATGAATCACCCTCTCAAGGTGCTCACTATTTTCATTGGCAATAGAGGGAAAGGCAGCACCTAACTTGGACTTTAAGTTTAATTTTTGCATTCCAAAAGTTAGACTAAATTAATTTGAACTTTTCTGCATAATATATGTGAAAAATATGTGAAAACTTTAACTTTAAAGTTAACTTTTAACTTGTGAAATACACAGTGAAATTTATTCCTCTTCAAATCTGAAATGCAATACCTCAAAGCTAGACTTGAAAAGAGAGAAGGAATTACTACTAGAAAAAGGGTTGCCATAGCTATGATGAACCTGACAAAAGTCATGTCATACAGCAGGACATATTCCTAGAGGCTAGAGTTAGCAGGAGGTGCACTGCCCAAAGCACAAATGTCACTGTCCTGGCACAGACCCAGTAGAAGCAGCAACATGGTCTCAAGTGCCTGAGGTTTCTGTACCTCCCTTAGTTAATATGTGCATGTATGAATAAATGTCTCAATAACTCCAAATGCTATATAAGCAGGGATGCCACTGTTACTGACTTGGTAAAAAATTAGTCTCCTTCAGCCCTGAGCAGTGTGCAATTCAGAGGGATTCTAGGTGACTAAATTTGTCCATTGACCACTTTCCAGGAAAGAGTAGGATTATAATAAAGGGATAGTGTTTACATTAACCAGGGATGAACAGAGTAGAGGTAAATAAATATCACATTTTCCGTCTTTATACCTGCTACTGTTCTATATATCTGTCTTTATGTAAGCTATATTGAAAAAAATTAAATTTAAAACTAGTAAAAAGAAATGCAGTTTTAGAGGATGTGTAACTAGTTGGTGGAACCTTGGGCTATGAGAAGGGGATATGAATTTTCAGAGCATTTGAATTTATGTTGGTGATCTAGAAAAAGGATTGAGTTTTTTGTTTGCTTTTTAAAGACTATAGCTAAACCCTTGCTGCTCACAACATACAGAATACCTAACCAAAAGATTAAAATATTTACCTTTCTAGGTTGTTTTTCTTTACAAGAGGAAATATACTTTGTCTTTAAATGAAGAACCAGGCCCTGACTGCTCCAAAAGAAAGGAGAATAATCTCTGAGGCACTGTTGCGCTTGAAAGAGTAGGTCTTTTGTTTAAAATATAGTGTATGAGAGGACTCAAAATGTCAAGGAAATCAATCTATTGAGATAGAGTATTACCTTGTGATCTTGCTGTGAACTACAGTTTTCTTTATTCCTACGGATACTTCAAACTATACATAGTAAGAAAAATAGGAAATAATTTCCCATAGGAAACCTATCATTGTAAAAACATATGGGCCAAAATTAATTCTGTCCCAGAGAAGAAAAGAGGTTAACAACTATGGGTTATCCTCAATTCTGAGCTATACTAGCTAGTGTATTACTTTATACATGCACTTCTTATGTAGTCTATTATTTCGGATCTTGTACATGAAAATGTTCTCACAGACTCCTCCACACATACAAACCATAGAATTACACTATAGAGAAGGTGTAAAGAAATTTCTGTATAAATACTTATGCATGAAAAAGAGAGAAATTCACAGTCCTGATACTGTAGGTACAACAGCTTTCTGCAGTTGTATCTCTCATTTTCCATCTTAAAATATAAAGATAGGGAGCAGCCATAGGTAAACTGAAATGTAACATTTTCTTTTATAATTTCCCATTATATAGTTTGTAATTATAAATATTCATAGTGGTTGATCACATGTTTAATTTTTTATTTGATTTTTTTACAAGAAGGAAGTGAAAGAAGGGATTTTTTTTTAAGTTTTCATCCATCTTGCATAATGTGTTGACTGCAAGATCTTGATACTGCAGTTCTAGATTGTAATAATAAGATTAATAGATTAACTTTCTCATGTTATTCAAGATTTTCAGCTCCTGTTTATGCATTTAGTGTTGTAAACATTAAAAAGTGTTCCCTTAGAGCTACAAAATTCGCTTTTGTCGCTATAGACAATGCAAAATTACTATGAATCTAAGTGGGCAAAACTACTTCATTCAGTGTTAGGTTGCAAAACTGAAGATACAGAGTGTAATAAAATATCTTGATTATGCATTAAGTTACTTTTTCATGCAATCATGTAATTTTTCAAATCAGGTGACTCAAAATTTTCCTGTAATATAACATATACACTAACCCATACTTAAATCTTCCAAATGCTGTGAATGTGCATGAAAATAATTTGTAAGAGATGTATATTGGTTTAAAATATGAATAAACTGTTATAGAATTGTTACAGAATTACAGTGAGAACATCTCTAAGGAAAAAGAGTAAAATTGTGGTGGTGTAAAGCCTTATCTGCAGGGAAGAATGCTCTGGATATTTATTTAAATCAATTGTTTGTTTCATCATTCAGATGACCAAATGTAGATATCTACTTCTGGGTGAACTGAATAGCTTTCTAGATTCTACTGACTCTAACGAGGAGGTGTCCACTGAACATAATGAGAGCTTAGCCACATGGTTCAAATAGATACCTATATTTAAATACTTGAAGTAAGAGGTCAATACTCTGGATCTGAATCCTACCTAAGGGTAACTCATTTGCCTAGATGTGTTGTCCGTTTTGAAAACCCTAGAATATCTGAGTCATCTACACAGAGCTAGCAGATAGGGGGTGCTGGTCGACAGCAGGCTCAATATGAGTCAGCAGCGTGCACTGGCAGCCAAGAGGGCAAACCGCATCCTGGGGTGCATCAAACACAATATAACCAGTCAGTCAAAAGAGGTGATTATCCCACTGTATTCAGCGTTGGTACGGCCTCACCTTGAATACTGTGTGCAGTTCTGGGCCCCACAATTTAAGAAGGATGTGAAGGTCCTTGAATGCGTCCAGAGGCGGGCAACAAAGCTGGTGAAAGGGCTGGAAGGAATGTCCGGTGAGGAGCGGCTAAGGACTTTGGGTTTGTCTAGTTTGGAGAAAAGGAGGCTGAGGGGGGACCTCATTGCTCTCTACAGCTTCCTGAGGAGGGGAAGTGGAGAGGGAGGTGCTGATCTCTTCTCCCTGGTATCCAGTGACAGGATGCGTGGGGACGGTTCAAAGCTGCGTCAGGGGACGTTCACGCTAGACATTAGGAAGCATTTCTTTCCCGAGAGGGTGGTCAAACGCTGGCAAAGGCTTCCTAGAGAGGTGGTCAATGCCCCAAGCCTGTCAGTGTTTAAGAGGCATTTGAACAATGCCCTTAACAACATGCTTTAACTTTTGGTCAGCCCTGAATTGGTCAGGCAGTTGGACTAGATGATCATTGTAGGCGAAACAGAAATTCAGTTCTATTCTATTCTATTCTATTCTACTCTATATTATGCAGTATTGGAGAAGCATTTGCACCTTCTTAGACTGTTAACTGGAGGACATCTCAGCACTAGATGTCTATGTTTAGGCAACTGAATACTCTAGATTGTCTAAAGTTGGGCCTTTATTTTCAGATATCTATTTAAAGTTCCCCTATAAACAATCAAAAGAGGTAGGCATATCTTCAGGGTGAAGTGTCTATATGCTCACCGTCATGACACTGGATGTCCCTAGTCACTGGTAAGGAATATATGATTGAAGCAAGCTCAAGCCCATTACTGCTTTCAAAGTTTATTGTGTTGGTTGCTCAGTTTTTATACAGTTGGGCTGAGCCACTTATACACTTCCCCCATGCTGGTCTGGCTAGCTTGGGATGACTTTTACACTTCTTGATTAACTCAGGGAAGGCCATTTAAATAAAACAGTTGATGCACTCAACTGATATAACCCTTTATATAAAACAGAAGTCACTCTATGGTTCCTTTTTGTTGAGATAAGTTTAGCTTTCTTTATAACAGCTGTGGTTACTCCTTATATTTGCTGCTGAGCTTCATAAGCACATTGCCTGTGCCCATCTCTTCCTAGTCTTCTTCTGTTGTAGGAATTTGTTGATCAGTCACACATGGTGAGATCTGAGATGAGATTTCCCTGTAACTAACTATACAGTGAATACTGTTCACTTTTGTTCAGTTGATGACATTGACTTTAAGTTGGATTCCTAAAAAATCACATTTTTATCCTTTTTTCTCCCTGCAGCAATTTACTTAGAAAGCAAATTTAATTTACTTTCATATTGATAAAAACATATGCCTTTCATATAAGATTCTTGGATATAATTTAACTTTGAGGAAATTATCAACTACTGAAACTGCATGTGACTTTCCCTTGTGATGTACAATACTATTTTCTTCATGTTGTGTATGTGTTTACCATTGCTACTTCTTTTTTTCTTTTTACTCAGACTGGGACTTCATTTAATCTACTGAATATGAAGACAAGGCAGTGCCCCAGTGGATCAGTTTATCTGTGCATTATGTATGTAGAAAGAAAGCTAACATAATAAAATTGTTGAAGCATGCAAGCTAAGGCAGGGTACTAGCTGAAATCTTAAGAGTTTTAGGTCATCCGAGACTTAGTTAAAGCTGATGGATTAGTAGTGAAGTATTAATAAGATAAGTGCTATTTGTCACTGTTGTTTATATATAATGTTGGAGTCTGTTAACAAAAGTGCTTTCCTATAATTTTTAGACTATGCCATAGTTTTATGCTATAATAAGACAGTCACTTTCTTCAGCTTTTAGCAGTTTATAACATTTCAAATGCACATAAAACACGAAATTGCATGAAATGGTCTAAGTACTTCCTCAGATAATGAGTAAAACAACACCACTGCATTGCAGCTCATAATACAAAATGCAGATATAATGTAAAAATAAAATGAAAATCATTTAAACAGTTGAATTATTTGAGGTTAAGGCTACTGCTACCATTAAGTAAATCTGAATCATCTGTGTTTGTATCTAATCAAAGTTTAGTGAAGACAAACTGTTGTTTCAAGGCTTTGGAATTCTCTACAAATTATGAATGCATGAAGAACTGGAGTATGTGCATTTGCAATATGCCTGTGTAGAACAGTACAATGCCTTGTTAACATATTCAGCTACTGTCTGTTGAACAGGTTTGTCTCAGTGGTATCATGCAGATGTAGAAGTGGAGATCAAAAAGTAGTATGGCCATGCTAGGCTAGTACAAATGTGCTGTTAGCATACTGATCTGCTTAAGCTAATACATATCCTGCTCCTCAGCCAGGCTGCTATGTAGAGAATAATATTTCTTACAGTCCAGCTTGTTTGGAACCATCGATGTATTCTCTCTGCAGGGGACTGTGTATTGCCATGCAGCTGTGTCTTCAAATATTGATTGTGCAACTGTTACTTACACTGCTGGGTATTTCATGTCTTTCTTAAAGTTTGTGAGGTTATGTGCTTTGTCATGGTAAGGCAAACATTCCTTTTTGTTTTATACCTCTCACCAGTTATATCTCCCAAACTCAGAAAAATGATGGGAAGACAAGTTATGGAGAGATGTGGTGCTCTCACAGGTATGTCTGTCTTTATGTCTAGTTCACAATTTTACTGGTGGGTTTGTTTGTTTGTTTGTTTGTTTGTTTTTAATTACCGTATCGGTGTTATCAGGGCTAATGCATTAGAATCTCTGGAAGGAGAGAGAACATTTTGCATGAAACTAAAGGACTGTGGGCAGGGAGAGGATAAGAAGAAACAAGGAGTCTCAGATGTAATGGCAGACAATTTTTTCCCTGGAGATTTAAAGAGAATTGGGTGGATTTTTTGAGGCCCCAAAAAACACTGCATTCGTGTAATGAGAGCAAAACTGAGGGAAAGGACTTGACCTGTAAGGTCATTGTAGGCAGAGTACAGATTTGTCTAAAAACCTCCTATATTTCTGTTCTGTCTCATTTTGCTTTTAAAAAATTACTTGTTCTAGCACTTACTAGTTCTTACTTAGTCTATGAAATCCATGTTTTTGGAAAGTATAGTTCTAAATTTACAAAAGCCTTTTCATCTTTTTTAAGCTCACCATTTCAAAGTTGCAAGCAGACCCTCCCTAAAGCACTGACCAACTTGGAAATCTGACAGAAGAGACATTCAGCCACATCTGACCTTTCAGGAAACTACCCAACAAGAAGCATGTATATTTATGGATGGGATATAAATGGGATTCATACTATCCAAAAGTGATTTTTGATTCAGCAGTGTAAGATTTCAGCCAGTTTCAGAAAAAAAGACTGATACGTAAATATTTCAGCCAGTCATGTACTATATTCTGTGCTTTGAATACCTGGTGAAAATTGTGGAGGTCTACACTGTTCTCTAGTAGTCAGATTTGTGTACTCTCTCAGAGCTAAAATTCAAGTGGAGTGTATTCCAAATCCTTCAAAAATGAAACACATGCATAGCGCTCACATGAATGATGACTTAAGCTGGAAAAAGAAACATTTATACCAGTAAAAGTATTGGGGGGGCAGCCAACAAACACTGGGAAAATTATTTAGAGTATCACTGTA
>NW_008824761.1:3467347-3473196 GCF_000699105.1 Pygoscelis adeliae | reverse complement strand
AACAAGAAAAATAGGATTAAAAAGGCAATAATTAGGCCTGATTATAGAGCAAAAAAAATAATGGCAATCAGGTATATTATGCTCTGGAATTAATTTGAACGAAGTGATTGAAATCTCCTCACCTATGATATCTGGGAATAAATTCTGAGGAAAACAGCATAAAGTGCACGATAAAGGGCCACTCATCATTAGTAACAACATGGACTGGATGACCTCCTCATTTTTTTTCTTCCCGAGTGACTTTGGTCTTATGATACAGGGGTTAAAAGGTACAAAACATTGGTTAACCACCGGCTTGAGATCAAACCACTGAAAAAATGTTGACACCTGGTTGAAGCTCATTCAAGAGAAACTGTACAACAGTGACCATCAATAATTTTACAAGGGCATAATGATACAATATAATTCAGAATGAAATCATGAAGCAATTGATTACAAATATTTGGATTAAAGTTCCATTTTATATTTAACAAAAATGTCATTACTGAATTGAAATTGATATTAATTATGAATATTAAGGAATTAAAAAGTTATTACAGTTTGTAATATGCAAGAATACATTAAAGCATTTGAAGAAAGTCACTTAACTTTTGGAAAATAAGCAGGATTTTTTTTTAAAGATTTTAAGGAGTCTTCAGTTGCATGACTCAGGTACCAAAAACTCACAGAATATTTCTCTGTATAGTCACCAGGCTCTAGACAGTATGCCTTTCTGACTGTTTTACACAGCCATCAATGACACTGTCGTGGTTTAATGTCAGTCGGCAACTAAGCACCACGCAGCCGCTCGCTCACTCCCACCCCGCCCTGGTGGGATGGGGGAGAGAATTGGAAAAGCACAAGTGAGAAAAACTCGTGGGTTGAGATAAAAACAGTTTAATAATTGAAATAAAATGATAATGATAATAATATGATAATAATAATAATAATACACAAAGCAAGTGATGCACAGTACAATTGCTCACCACCCGCCGACCGATGCCCAGCCAGTCCCCGAGCAGTGGCCCCCCCAGCCAGCTTCCCCCAGTTTATGTACTGAGCATGACGTCACATGGTATGGAATGTCCCTTTGGCCAGTTTGGCTGTGCCCCCTCCCAGCTTCTTGTGCACCTCCAGCCTTCTCAGTCGGTAGAGCATGGGAAGCTGAAAAGTCCTCGACTTGTGTAAGCACTACCTAGCAACAACTAAAACATCGGTGCCTTATCAATTTTGTTCCCATCCTAAATCCAAAACACAGCACTGTACCAGCTACTAGGAAGGAAATTAACTCTATCCCTGCCGAAACCGGGACAGACACAAAGACATATTTACACTAACATAATGTGTAAGTAGAGTGCCATTCCGAAAAGTGTTGGGAATTAATGGGAAGGCTCTATTTCCACGTTTCCCATCCGTGTTACCGTCACTCCATGAATTTGGGATGGCTCAGCTTTAAGGAGGTTTAGGAAGTTCTACCATTTTGTAAGGATGACTCTACATAGCTTTCTTTTCAAACTGCTCCTTTCTGCAAGAAGCAGATAAAACAAATAGGAGGAAAGGTGTCTGCAAACTGTCAAGGAGAGATTGGGAGCAGAACCACGCTGCTTACTGACCTATAATCTAAACTTATTTGCTTAACAGGATGGGTTAAGTGGGTGGATAGCAATCCTTTTCCTCCAACACACAAATGTCCACACAAACCAGAGCTTCGGCACCACCAGTCCACTTTAGAGCAGCATAAATTGGACCCAGAAGAATAAAACACTTTCTCCTCTTGGTTGATGTGTCAGGTCCATGGCTGAGAAAGCAATTCCTCTTCAGGCTGTAGCTTCTGTTTGTTGTTGGATGTCCACCTATGGTGTCTCCCTAAAAGGCTATTGTTAAAAAATTTATTGCATTAACTTGTCGGCATTAGCTGCCAACTGCTTGACTAAACACGTAACACCAAGTAATCAGCAGTGGCCTGTGCTTTTCATCATGTCTCCCTACCATGCGATGAAAACCTGAAAAAACTTTCAGTTATAATTTTTAATTTTGATAATGGAAGTTAGCCTTTTAAAAGAATGTTGCCAGATTTTCAGAGGTTTTCTGGGCTTTTAGGTCTCATTAGCATTAATAGGGTCAGAAGTGCTCAGTACTTGTGAAAAAGTCAGACTGCACAGTGAGATGACAGAATATGGCTTCAGGTTCCTAATTTTAGACATTGCAATTTGGCAAACACTGCCTGTAAATATTTCTGACCATGTGAAGTTGCAATCCATAGAGTATTTCTGCAACCCTGTGATCACCATGCAGTGTTACGCATTTAAGATTATCTAGATTATTCATTCCATTAGTGTCTTGCGGTATTAATCCTGGTCAATGCCATACAGACAGAATAGATAACTACTTATGAGATCAGAATTGTAGCGTTGCCAGTTGATAAAGGTTAGAAACATTAGAGCTGATTTTTCCTGTAGGACACAGCATGCTAGAATTTAATTGTAATCTTGCTTCATTACCCATCACATTCCCTATTAAATAGCAAAATGATTGTCTTTATGTCTTTATTTCTCACTTCCTAAATTATTGCCATTTGGGAACATAAAACAGCATTCTTAAATATTTGAATGCATTATTTTATACTGAAAATTATTTTCTTTCTGATTACTTAGGAATTTATAGTTCAGGTTCCCCAGTGAAGGACTTTCAACCTTACTTTTGGGATTTTTATATCAATTTGAGTAGATTTAACTGTATATTATATTTTAACCCCCAAAAAGGAACAGCTGGCCTATTTATGTACATCAGCAAATGTCAGCTCCTTTAGAAAATGAAGGCTTTACTGCATAGTTATCGTCACCAAAATAGCCAATAGTTAATACAGACAGAATTTCGTGTTTCCCATGGCTCTCAGGATTATTTTTTTTCTTCACATTATCATCATCATCATCATCATAATCATCATCATCATCTGTGAATATGCAGTAGATTAGCAAGGATCTGTCTTAGAGCACTGGAATAACTGTCAGGCTAGACCTCATCTCCAAATCCTAATAGCATCTGCCAAGGTAAGTGCAGTTGTGTCTGAAAAGGAGCACGTTTGCTTCCTTAAGAATTATTTTGTTGCCAGAGGTGTTGATTTAATTTAATTGTTCTCTGTTTTAGACAATTAACTTTGGAATTTTTTGAGGGGGGTAAGTCCATGGGTGACTCCAGTTAAAACTCTTTGCAACACAGAATTACACTTAAAATATTGTAAGTATTTTTATCACTAAATATATGATCCAGAAATGGACCACATAATATGGTTTTATATCCATGTTATGCAGTTTTACACAAAAATTCAGATCAACTGGAGTTTCCCCTGATTATGAATTATGTGATTAGACAGCTCACTTACACAGTTTCACGTTAGAGCTGAAAGAACTGTTAGTTTTTAATAGACTGATTCAATGGAAAATGTGATCTGTCCATTCATACCTTAAATGTAGCTTTTGTGTTTATAAACTAGAACACTGTTTTTTTTTTTTTTAAAAAAAACCTGAAGACTACTTGCATATACAGTCTGTGAATGGCAATAACAAAATTCAATTTAGTATGAAATTTATAATTTGTAAACACAAGGATTTTGTTATTTAAAATACTGAGCAGTCATGTGAATTTGGTATTTAGCTATGAACTCTCATGTTCTGCTTAACAACATGAAGATCAAAATGTTGCCTTATCATTAAAAGATTGGATTTTGAGTGAATTCACATAGTATTCTGATCAAAGGTATGCTCGCAGATAAAATCAGATGACATATTGGCATTTTTTCTAATGACACTTTAATATTTGCTCCTACTTTATCTCTTCTATTAATACACTCTATTTCTTAAAGCATAGCAAGATATTTATTGCAATCTTTATTTTCTCAGTTATTCTAATAACGATGATAATGAAATGTCAGCCTAATTATTTTTATGTAGGTACAAAAATGTAAATATACCTGTCAGTCTTCCACTTTGACTGTTAAAATTAACATTTAAAAATAAGAGGTAACGTAAGTCTTTATAATAATGAAATAATGCTTTTGCTACAAGTGTGTTAGTTTTATAAACCATTTTCACGTGGGGTTATAGCTAGCAGCATTATGTTAAATTAATTTAACAAAACCAGAAAATAAGTATTTGAACCACAGTCAAGTCCCAACCCACTGAAAGCAGGATCAGGTGTATTATCTTAAGTGATGCTGCCCATCTCCACAGTGCTGGAAAGTCATCCCAAATCAAACAAATGCATACATATTTTATGCATCAATCTCTTTCCTTTCTCAGACACAATACTAAAGTGTCTGGTTGTTTCATTTTTTTTCTTCTTTTTTCTTTTTTTTTTCACTATTTTATAGGTATAAAAAATGAGAAGGAGCTGATATCTTTGGGAGAGTTATTGCAAGTAGACTAGTGGATTGGAGGTTGAAGGTGATTGGCACCTTACACTGAGCACTTCAGAGAATCAAGCTTCTAGTTTATGACACTGTGACTAAATGACACACAGGATGATGACTATGTGAAATGCAGCAGAATACTAAAATAATCATGGTCCCTTTGCAGTATTGCAGTGTAATAAAAGCACAGGAATTTAACAACTGCCTCTAACCTGAATGATTTCCACAGCTTTCATTTAGTGCCTTACCAAGAAAGTTGTTGTTATATTTACAATGATCCAGCATTCAGGACTTCTGAACAGGAAGGTCACCTCTTCCTGGATAAAACTGACACCCCATCCCAAAAATGAAAACCAAACCAAACCAAAGCAAAACAAAACAGTTGAAAGGGATAGTTTGTCATAAACTTTCAAAACCCCTCCAGCTATTTAAGTCTTTTCCCCACATGCCTGCATTTTATCCCTTTGTTTTGCATCTTTCATAAAGTGTCAGGCCGGTCTATTTGCTCAGGCTATTCCTATATTAGCAAGCTAAATAAGTGCAGGGCTCAGGCATTGACCTGAGACCACCGATACAGCTTAATTGTACTATCTATGGCTTGGTTTTAGCCTGCACCATCTAGCATGTTCTCACACAATGTTTTGAAACAGCTGAAGGACCGTTTGCACCAAAGACCACCCCCAGTAAGTAGTTTTGATGTGGACAGCTTACTTTGGAGCATAAGAGAAGGTAGCCGTTTGGACACCAGCTGTGTCATGCCACTTGGTCTCAGAACCAGAGAAGAGTTCCTGGACCATTTTATTTTTTAGGAGAGCTTTTGCCTCAAAGAAAAGCTTTGAGCCCTTTATGCATGGATTTCCTCGCTCAGCACCTAACTGCTGCTCCTCAAAGACACTGAGGGCACCGTGCCCATCCACCTTGCCAAGAGAACTGGGACGGTGTTCAGAGCCAAGAGGAAGAGAGGGATGAAGGAAACAAAGTCTGTGTGGGAGGTAGGGTTGACATATAAATACACCCCCCTCAGTCAAAGTGTAGCCCTGTCCATTTATCTACCAAGCCGCCTGCTGTACCCAAAGAGATGAAGTGGTGCAATGAGACACAACAGAGGACTAGTATACTTTCTGTGCTTACTGGAACAACAGATGGACCTCACTTCATTGTTACTCTGTTTCCCACCACACTGCTATTTACCTTTGTCTCCATCTGTTCTGTCTTGTCATGAGCTTATGTTGTGAATGCTCTGGATCAGTGACTGCACCATGCCAAGCTCAGTGGGGTCCTGATCGCTGCCTGGAGACAGGCTGTTAGGCCATCCATTCACAAGGGAAATTTATGCCACAGCTACTTAGTGAAATTCATACTATGCAGTCCAGACAGCTAGGTGCTTTGTGCTTTATTTGGGTGGAACTTGGTGTTAAAGAATGGAATATACAAAGGTCAACACAAAAAAATGACAGGAAGT
>NW_008824761.1:3439834-3467318 GCF_000699105.1 Pygoscelis adeliae | reverse complement strand
GGGAAAAATGGGAACTAAGGATATAGTCATCTAACTCCCAGCTCTAGAGAACATTTAAATCCATATGAGATTCATATCTGTGTGTCTCTGCAGAGATTAAGGCCCAGAATATGATCAGAGACCTAATAAATTTCTAAATAAGGCTGGAAGAAAGGGACAAGCTACTCATACCATTCTTTTTCTCCGATAATTCAGTAATAGAGCACTTCACTTGTGATATGGGACAGCTAATTTCAAATTCGTTTTTCTGCCTGGGTAGATATGAGCACATATCTCCAACTCTAATCACTAGGCAGCTGGGTATTCGGAGATGAGATTTGGTCCCACCAGTTGAGTGCTCAGCAGAAAGACAATATTTTCTGGCTCAAAAAAAGACTGAAAGACAGCAAACGCAGGCATGAGTCTACAACTTCTTACCATGGCAGTCAGCTTGAAGTTGGCAGGCCTGGGATTCCATCTTCACTGTTCAATTTTATGTTGGATCCCTCTGCATATATCCCACACAATAACTGGATCAGGAACCAACACTCCTAAGGCATGTTAGAGAAAGTGCCCTGAAAAATAGGTTATAGAGGGCTCTCATTTGAGTACTATTAACAGTGTAACAGTATCCCTTTTCTTACTTCATTATAAATAACAAATCATAGTAAAGAAAGTTGAATTTGAAGGCTTGAACACTCAAAGATTTAAAAATTATTTAACTGAGTATTAATTAAAATTCATCATCCAATTTTTCCACCCACGGGAAGCAGTCCTGGACAGGCAAGGGAAAATTCTGAGGGAAGAAATCAGACTTTGTTGTTGGAAAATAATTTGTTTGCAAAGCTCCTATGCTTCACTTGTTGAATAAACTTCAACGTACAAAGTGAGACGAGAACAGCTTTTGAGGAGAAAGCGTAGTTTTATGGTTAATGCTGTGCATGGTACACGTAAAATTCTAGCCTCCCTTCTTTCACCATGATCTTAGTCATATCTCTTAAACCAACTCTTACACATGCACATAATGACACAGTGACTTTTATTTTCTAGATATCTACCATAAGAAAAATAAAATCAGATTTAAAGAATTAGTAAGAACTCATGACTGCATCAAAAGCTATTTGAAGCTGCCCTGTCAGCTGCCCTCATTCTTTATAGTGATAGGTCTCCCAAGATATGAAATGTTAAGGAGTTTCAAAGAGATCAAAAAGTACAAGCTCTTTACAATTTCTCCTTCATGTCCCCATGCCTTACCTATCAACAGTGATTGAAGAAGAGAAAAATATGTACTGATTCAATTAACTTTGTATTGGAAGTGATCTGAGATTATTAAATTTCCTTTACACTGTACTTCCGAACATTTCCCTGCTTGCCCAGCTCTCAATCTCCTTTCCTGACTGGATCCATATTCCATTTTTCTCCTTTACTGTGACTGCACAGTGCTGGTTGCCTCTCCCCTGCTCTGCATTTCTTGGTCTTGTGTTTTTTTCTGTCCATCTGTGCCTATGTCCCTGTTCTGTAATCCTCTTCCCTTCCTGTCCTGGTTTAACCCCAGCTGCCAACTGAGCACCACACAGCCGCTCGCTCACTGCTCCCCCCTGCGGTGGGATAAGGGAGAAAATGGGAAGAGTGAAAGTGAGAAAACTCGTGGGTTGAGATAAGAACAGTTTAATAATTGCAATAAAATAAAGTAAAATAGTAATAATAACAACAACAACAACTTACAAAGCAAGCGATGCACGATGCAATTGCTCACCATTTGCTGACTGATGCCCAGTCAGTCCCCGAGCAGTGGCCCCCCCAGCCAGCTCCCCCCAGTTTATATACTGAGCATGACGTCACATGGTATGGAATATCCCTTTGGCCAGTTTGGGTCAGCTGTCCTGGCTGTGTCCCCTCCCAGCTTCTCGCTGGCAGGGCATGAGAAGCTGGAAAGTCCTTGATGAGTGTAAGCACCACTTAGCAACAACTAAAATATCGGTGTGTTATCAAGATTGTTCTCATCCTAAATCCAAAACACAGCACTGTACCAGCTACTAGGAAGGAAACTATCCCAGCTGAAACCAGGACACTTTCTCAGACTCTTCTTTCTAGTTAGGTGCAGTTCTTGCTTTTCTCTACTTCCTCAGTGGTTACAGCTGAAGCACTAAAAACCCTAGAGAGACAGAGCATACCCATGTAATCTAGTGCAGGAGTGGCTTAGAGATCCCTGAACTAGCTCTAGTGAGATAATAGCTTACATTCCAATAGTAGTTTAGCAGATTATTCTTTTTTCTTTCTTGATGTTGAAACTATTTAACAGCTATTTAACTGTTTGGGCTCAGCCAGAGCATGAGGCCTGAAAGATTTTTACTCATAATGAATGACACTTATGGTGAATAAGTTTGACACAGCTAGTGACATGAACATGGGAAGTGCAAAACATCAACTCTTTAAGCAACAATTAGTAAGGTTTTAAAAGCATGTTCTATGTATAGCATAACCTTAAACTGTGAAAAATGAACCTGCTAAGTGGTTAGATTACAAAATGCGAAGCATATAAAAAGGAAGGCATGAAAAGAAAGGTGTATCTCAGAAGAATAATATTTGTTGTCAAAACTACCCTGGAAAAATTGTAACAATACAGTCATTTAAAAATATTCATTTTAGAAGGTGATAACACAAATAGGAAAAGGAGAATCAATATGCCTGTAATGAGAAGCTGTGATTTCCCAACCTGTTTTGTGAGACGCTCGCATCAGCTCAGTTTGACAACAGATCAAACCTAGCTCAAGATATACAAACAAAATAAGATTTTGTTATTCTGTGAGAAATAAATGTGAAATGAAGTGTGTGGGGGTGGTTAGGTCTACGCAGACACATTTCCAGAGTCTTGATAGGGATTTCAGTGACACAGGCATCTGCCATTGGACATCAGCTTCTAAGTTCTAAAGATACTTTCAGAATATTGTAAAGCCATATTGAATACCAGTTCAGTGAGCAGGGTATACGGAAAAAAACATTCCTCAAAAAGTATTACCAAAGTCTTATTATCATCTTCTGAAAATTCCTGCAGCCTATCTTAAAAAGAATGTATGCACTATAGCTGTTAACCAAAAGACTGGGTATGTCTAATATATACAGGATTGAGGAGCCACTTTAGAACAATTTTGCAGAAGATTTCAAAAGATGAAAGTCTTGTAAGCCTTCCATGTTAATGGAATTAACTAGCAGAATGAAATAAATGCAACTACATCTTTGTTGAACTTATATTTTCATACCTGGACATGATTTAGCACTGTATGAATGGAAAGGACAGACATTTACAATTTTTGCTTAGTAAGGTATTAACGGCTTAATGTTTATGAAACAGCAGCAATTGATGAATATGAAGTCAAATGTTATGCAGTCTGCACTGGCAAATATGGAAGCAAAACCTGAATGATTGCTATGACAACAAATGTAAACTATTGCAAAGTTGGCTTAGAACAGCAGGCCATAACCAAACAGAATCCAACAAAACAAATCAAATGGTAAAATATTTTAGTCTTATGAATAGTAAGTATGTAAGTAACAATAATGATACTGAATGTGAGGAATGCAGCAGCAAGGCTGAATTTAAAAAGCTTCAGCTGAGAATGGGTATCATAATTCATTGCAAAGGCTCAAAAAAAAAAAAAAAATCATTCCACCTTTCTATTTAGAAAAAAAACCACTTCTAACTCACTCCCAGAAATCATTACTTTATTCTAGAGAACAAGTAGTCTTACATACAAAAGATCCAGAAAAGTTTATTTCAAGAATTTTACTGGAGACTGAAGCATTTAAGGAGATTCTGTTTTATTAAGGGGACAGTTCATCTTCAGGCTCTGCTTTGCCCTCTTAGTATAATCATGGAAGCGATAGTGGTTTTGTCCAAGTTTTAAGGAAGAAAATATCTTCATGGATAAAGTTCAGTTAAACCTTAACAAAATAAAGATTTAAGAAACCAAATAAACCCTAACTCCCAAATGGTAATCTTGCTTTTTGGGATCACCTAAATCCATAGGCACACAGGTGTCTTTGAGTGTCTACAGTTATTTACCCGTACAGGCAGACGTATGTTCTGGGAAATATGATGGCAATTCAGGTTAATGTAGGCAGCCACTTAATCTCCCATGACTGTCAGGAGGAGATGATGACAGCAACCTTAAGCATAGGAAAGCAGATCAGGATTTAAGACTTTCCCAGATAACAGTAAGCACCCACAACTTTATTTGTGGAGAGAACCCTGAAACAGTGGTAAAAGCAGCAACAAGACTAAAAGGAGGTAAAAATTATCTGAACAGTAAGAGATGAGTTAATTTCTTGTAACACAAATTAATAGAAGGTAAACTTTAGCTGCAGGTACTCTCAATTATGACACCTCATTATGGCATATTCTGGCTGAGACCCCTCTTCACTCTTTCAAATGCACCTGGGTCAGCATGCAGCCCATGAATGCATGAATCATCAGACCATTAAGAGAGTACTACATTGTGTGAGGTTATGACACTCGGCAGGAAAGGTAGACACCTATGTTTTTTTAATTTTTGTGGTTTTTTTTTTTTTCCTCAGGCTGTTTTAATTTTTTTGTAGCCTATGTCAGTTGTACATTATTTGCATTCCTATTCCAGTGAGCAATGGTCTGCATTCTCCTAGGTTAGATTCAAATTTCTTCTTACTGTCTCTTCTTCCATTCCCAGGAGTCTTGTGTTTTTGGTGATGTAGCAGCTCACCCCTAAAGCTGTTTCTCCCCTTCTTTCTTACTGTTATTGTAGCCTAGCGTTATGAAACTCTCCTGCAATGTGAGACATGAAGACTGAGGGCAGCTCAGGCTGAATCAAAATAAGACCATATGTATCTTATTATCATGACTGATTGTTCTGATCACTAAGCTAAGAGGCAGTGAGTGGGGATTATTGTTTTCTTTCTGGAAAGGAAGCTTACTTTCCTCCATTAGACAGGTGTTCTTTGGAGAAGGACAGCCATACCCGATACCAAGTCAATGTGACCACCAAGGATTTCTTATTTCTTCTAATGCAGGGAAGAGCATAACACCACTGCAGAGAGATAGCCACCTAGTTTATACTGTCTCTGGTGGATGGGAAATCGTCAGAGGTGCTTATACTTTCCTGAAGTATGCACCATGTGCTGAGGTGTGTACATCGGGAAGATTATATCAAATATGAGGACATTTTAAATAAAAACAGTCCACTGGTCACTGATTATAGGGAGGGGAGACAGTATTTGTACTGCAGATGGGAAAGGCTAGCCGACTATTTCTATAATATTCCAGGGTAGTAGTCCTTATCGGTACCAAGGAGAAAAAACAACTTAATTGTTGTAAAAAATCTTGTAAGAGTAGGATTAGGTTCAGTGCAGAAAAAAAACCTCAAAATGCCTGAGGCGCTAGCTTTATAGCATCTTCTTATCACCTGCAATAGCTAAAGACAAACAGAACTGTAACTCCCACTCTTTCTGTGGCTTTTTGGTGTTGAAAGGAAACTGTAAGAAAGAAAGAGCTGAATGGTGAGAGAAGGAATACAGAAGTTATTCATTAACATCAGTGATCCACTCAGCGACCTTTTTTTTTTTCTTTTTCTTCTTTTTTTTTTTAAGAGATTGCATTAATATGCTATATGCTTTGAATAGGAGTGTGCAGAAGACACATCAGAGCACCATTTAACATACCTCCTTTCTATAACTTTCACCCAAAACATACCTGGCTACACTGAATCACTGAGCAGTGCTTAATACAGTCTTGCCTAAATCAATCCCAGAACAAATGATAGCATGGAATTCTTACTGGAAAGTCAAAGAAAAATCAAAGGGTTGGGGTTTTTTGTTCCTTTTCTGGGGCGTGTGTGTTACTAATACTGTCATCAATTGGCTATTCACATACTTATGGCTGAGCATACATTCCTAAGTTTGAGCCACAGACCCTAACCGTATTCCCACTAAGATTAATGGGAATTGCTGGGTAATCAGCACTTTTAAATGTCAAACAGCTTTAGCTGCCCAAGCTGTAGAACTGTATAAAGATTTTGCCGATTAAGGGCTGTACACCAAATTTAAGGGCTTTCTAACTGATGAGTGTCTAAATGAGACTTTTTCAGAGTTGGATTTTTAGAAACTGCTGAGTGCCCACCCTCAGAAAATCTGTTTTTTCTGTGTATTCTTAGGGCTTTGATTGACAAGAAGGCTAAGACTGAGATGGCTGAAAAGGTTACTGTGTCCCCCATCCCTGCTGTTCTAGAATCAGATCCTGAACCATGGCAGCAGCGTACTGTCAGCTCAGCCTCTTCAGTTGACTAACAAGCTACTTGTGCAGGGAAACCGGGCAGGCAGAGGGAGTGGTAATGTTTTTCACCTTCCCAGCCTACACCACCTCCCCCCATGCATTGAAGAATACCCTAAGGAGATTAATTTTCTGAGGGTGAACACTCAGCAAATTCTGAGCTCCTTTAGGGAATCCTATTTGGACAGTGAAATCTGTGGATGATAAACGAAAATCCTAGGTCACACATTCATAGGTTAGGAACCTAAAAGATTCCTTCCTGAAATCCTTATTTTAGACTGTAGAGTTTGCACTAATGCCTGTGTAAGGCAGTTTACCTTACTGTACCACCATCCACACAAAGTAAGTGTTTTTCAAGACCTTCCTTAGTAGCTTACTTTTCTTAAACACCTTAAGTGCTGTTGAGCCTTGGAAGTAGGTCTTTGCTAATATATTGCATGCATTTTTGTGGCAACCTTCATCGTGTTATTTTGTACTATTATTTCTATTTTTTCTTCAGCCTATTAAAGTGACATAAACTTTTCTGTCATAAGAAGTTTTTTGGTGAGCAACATAGGCAGAATGAAGTGAAAATTTTCATTTCTTGAGTCTGTGCAAAGAGCACAGAGAACTGAAGTGCCTGCTTCTCAGTGGCCCATATTGTTCAAACTTTAGACTTCTGTAGATTTTCACATGCAGGGCCATATGTCCAGTGACTATATTTATGATCCTGTTTGTATGTTGAATGAACTCTAAGAATGTAAAAAAAAAGAATTTTAAAAAAATTGTAAGCGCAGTAGGAAAGAGGTGCACTGTCCCAGAACAGGCACTAGAAGACACTCTACCCCATCAAAACAAAGTACTGAAGCCTCCTGGCTGTGAAAACAGAAAGGCAACTCTAAGAGTTTTTCTCCTCTCCCAACCTAACTAACTAGCATATAAAACGATGGAGCTGTGCCCATGCTTTTTCCACATATTTCTCTTATTTTGGCTCATTTTTCTCTTGTACTTTTACTCCACTGCAAATTCAGTTCTGGTCCTATATTGTAGAAGGTATGTGATGGAATAATCTTTGCCAGGTCTTTTGTCCTCAACTTTGTTCTGTCATATAAAGGGATATAGATACCCAGAGACAAATGGATGTACTGGTACAGCGGTAGTCCAGGCATTTCAGTGCCCCTGGCCTTCATGCAGAACTGAGGGTAGTAGGAGTCCAACTAAAGGGGGATCAAGACTTCTTATAGAGAAACAAGGGCTACCTGGACTTCCAAATGAGTTTAATCCAAAATAAGCTTGCTGTTCTGTGACGGAAGTGTTTTGATATAGAGAAATATCTTTCCAAGCATTCAGCAGATAGGTCTGAGCTTTTTCATAAAGCTGACTAATTCAGCAAATAATGTATTTTGGTTTCACAGATACGTAGGCTTTAAACATGTATTATTCCCTTTCAAATTACACTTTATAGAGTATTATACCCTGGGAGAAATTATTCGTAAATGGCACTAATGAGTGTCAAGCTGCATTGCAAGGCATTTTGAAAATTGTCCTATTAATTAATGGAGTAATTAAGCTTTTGTCAGTGACATATCATATTTCTGACAGGAATAGATGGCCTGTGTAAGTCTGTGCTAGGCAGCTATCCAGGCAGCCACTGAGTTTAATGGATGGCAGCAATTTAGTCCAGGTTTACAGTGATGGGACCACCTGCATAGAGGGAGCTGGCAACCTGCATACACAAACAGCACTTTGCACTTTTCCTCAGTAAAATCGTCTTAGTTCTAGATTGATGTAGCCCTCCCTAGGATGACACATTAGCTTTTTACCATTAAACCATAAGTACTGTTTCTCTGAGCTTTTGTGACAAAAATGTCAATTAACTTCCAACTTTCATTTCCATTTAATTTTGTATTCTCATTCTATTTGCATATTAATGTGAACATGGTGCAGAACTGTTAGATTAAAATACCTTGCTAAGGCTAATAACAGGTAATGCATACTTATTGAGTATAATAGTTATGAAAACATAAAACTTTTAGAAAAATACATTTTCAAGTTGCTATATCTTTCAGAAAAAATTTGTTCAGACACCTCTCCCATCATCCCGCTCCCAAAAACCCTGAGTGGGTGACATGTACAAAGATAAAGAGAAACACTAAAAATAGGAAGAGGAGGGGGAGAAACTTCTAAGTGCAGATCAACACAATAAATATATATATATAGTCTCTTACTGCCTTAGCAACCAATCTCTATTAATTCTAATATTAATAATTTATAGCCTGGCTTCATTTAACAAGGTCTTAGAATTGAATCCAGAAGAAAAAGGGCATGAAAGGGGAGAACTGCACTGGTGGACTGATTTTACTTCCATGTGGTTACACAGTCCATATGCTTAGATTTATTAGCTGCACATCTTAGAACACATCTGAGTATTTTCGAATGTAGATGAGCAGAATTATTGAGACAGCACTGACATAAAATACCCACTGTCTTGCTTGGGATAAAAAGCAGTGAGCTAGCCTCAGCACAACGAACAGAGCAGTTAAACACTGATTTGTGGCTGACCACTCTGGCAGTGCACTTCTTGCAAACAAAACACTCACAATGAAAAGGCAAGGAAGGCTCTTCTGCTGATCAGTTCTAAATTTCCCCTTCTTCCAATTTCAGATGATTAAGAATCTGCTTTTTATCAGTTTCATGAAGCTGCTAAACTCAGCAGAATTTAGACACTGAGGATTGCACAGCATAATTGACATGATTAAAGTGTGAAAATATCTTACATTTAAAATATTGGGCCAAATTTACTTCTGATATATCTAACTGAAAAAATCAGACTCACACCAATGATTAAATTGTACAAGAATAAATACAAAAACTAAATATCAATGTATGTGAAATAACTACTGTGCGATCCCATTCAAAATACATTACTCTGGACTGAAATTTCATTTGGCTGCTGTAAAAACAGAAGATACAGAAGCTAATTCAAGAGATGAAACAAGTATAACATATGGATGACAGGCTTGACCATGCTTATGGTCAAGAAGACAGGTTGACTATCAGCTCCCAGGATAACTCCATTGTCCTGAAAGAGTCTGGATTTGGACTGCTTAGATTTCAGTTGTCAGAGGTTTTAGAATATTCTTTCAAGCATTCCCAGCATCACTCTGGGAGGTTTGGTAAGCGTCCAATACATTTAAATTAAAATGGTGATTCATTACAATGCCTAAGACACAGAGTTACTTTGTCATAAATTATAGGTAATCTGCACTTTTACATTAGCTCAATTACCAGTAATAGAGTTTTAATGCAGTACTTACATGGTGTTAGAGGAGAAATCTTTGGTACTACTGGATTTATCTCAAGGAGGAAATGAAAACTAAATTGGAAAGGCCGGTACAGAAGAAATGCTGATAGGACACCAGGGAATGGAAATGAGGACAGAAAGCCATGTCAGTCACATGAATGGAGAAAGAAATAGTAAAGATAAGAAAGAAGATTAAAACACACCATGTGAAGGAAAAATATAGTGACACTATATAGGGACATATAGGGACACTTGAAGAAGGAGAAACATAGCAAAATCTAGTAGGGCAGAAAGGGTGCTAAAAATGGGGAAAGAGAAAGAGAATGAGAAGAGTGATAAAGTCAGTTATGTGGAATTGGCCTGCTTCTAGATAAACTTTGAATAATAACATTAGAAATTTAATAGAAAACACAAAGAGATTATGCTGATTGTGTACTTTTTCCTGCAAAAGTCAGATCTTTCTTGAGAGAGAATGGAGAATTCAGTTTCAAATGATTCCCAGTCAGTCCCTTCACTGCTTTAATTCAAATATGTCTGTTTCCAATTAAATTTTCAAACCCAAATTTAGGTGATTTTCACAATTGTTGAGCACTTTTATCCAGGGTTTAATGGGATCTAATTTTTGCAAAATGAGACTGCTTCTGCTTTAATGAAATATCTAACAACAGACCGAAAAATCTTAATTTTGTCATTCAGGCTGGAAGCATTTTCTTGTTCTGTAGACGTTGTCCTTTAGATTCATGAACTGGTCTTTTGAAAGAAAGATGAGAGTGATACCAATAGAATTTGGACCCCCACATAGTTAAAGATCTAACTGCACAGTTGTTTTGAACTTAAATTAGCTAAAGTGCAGATCACGGGATGCATCAATTTACTATGAAAAAGAGGACAACGAAGTATAGTTGAAAATAAAGTCCATCTCCAAAACTCCTATATTTCCTCCCCTTCCCTGCTGAAATACAACAGGAAAAAATGTATTTGAAAAAGCATCACAGGAGAGGGAAAAACAACCAACAAACCAATGCCCCCCCCAAACAAACAAACAAACAAACAAACAAACCACACAAAACTTCCAGAATCAGAAATGCAAGTGTACCTCAGGGTAAAAAAAACAAAACAAAACAAAACAAAACAAAAAAAAAAACCCCAAAAAAAAAGAAAAACCCCAAACATAAAATGCTGAAATCTGGAAAACCCAGGGTCAATACACCTGCTGTATCATACATTACCACATGGTAAATTTAGAACGACCTGCTAAGGGCCCATTAAACAGCCTTTGATGAGGTTATTCATCTGGAATATAAGAGATTGAGACTGAAATCACTCATCTGTCTCAGACAGCCCAAGGACATGAATCAGGCACGGAATTCTCTCCCTAACTAACACTGTTGATCACAAGCTTATTTGTAGTCCTGGGTTCTTGTACCTGCTCTCTGTTTGACCAGAAATTCCAGTCTAACTGAGAAACCTTTCTGACTGAAAGTTCTGGCAAAAATGTTATACTCCCACCATCAGTAAGTTCCATAGTCATAGAAAATGGCTGTCCTGTACCAAGACCATGACAAGTGTCAGCTCTTTTTTTTTTTTTTCCTAGGTAAAGCTCCTTTATCATTCCTCTAAATTGCCTATACTTTACTATCTGACTCATCCAGGCCTCTTTGCTGCTTTAGAATCTTAAATTATCTCCAAAACCTCTCTTCTATTTTCCCTTCAAGTAACAATTGACCACATAATTTAGAGCTTTTAGAGCTTTCTGGAGTCAAATAGCCTACTCTTCATAAAATCAATTTTAGCAAATCAGTTGTAGAAACAATAATAATTTCTTCTTTTTTATTTTTTTTTAATATGTACTAGAAGAAAAAAGAAAAAAAAAAAGACTGAAAACATTGCTTAGAAAAAATGTTTCCTTACTAAAACCTTTTCTCATGCTTCTGGTTCAATGTATATCACAGCACTCCTTGTCATATAAAAAATAAAGATAACTATAACAACATAGTACCTATTTTTAATTTTTCTTCATGATATGAATTAGGGCTGGAATTTCAGTAAATTTCAGTAGCAGCTTTGAGCTGTCAAATTTTGCCCATCAGCTAATAACACTTTTTTAATTTAAGTTTGATTCACAAAATACTTACAGTACATGGGCACACACCCTCTTTACATGTGTGAAAGAAAATTATTTTAAATAATTGCTTTTTTATTAAGCTGCAAAAATCTCTTTTTTTTTTTACCATTAGCAAGTTTAAGAATGAAGAAACTGCAGAAAGCCTTTACCACTGAATGGAGTCAAAGACAACACAAACGTTTTTGACATTGTTCAAATGTCCAGGAAAACATTCATTTATTTTAGTGTGTAAAAATATGAATTACTACCATAAAAATAGCTATCAAAATTACTGAAACTGCACAACATTCACGAAGCTCAAATTTTATCATCATTTAGTGATTTCTGTGTCATGTAAACTTTTTAAAGAATATTTGTGTTATGTTGGGAAGGCAATTTTTTTTCTAACCACAAACAAACTCAATCCAAACTGAGAACATCTGAGATGAAAAATACCCAAGTACATATCAGAGCGATTAAAAGAGACAAAATTATACCTCAAAGGCCTTTGTTTTCCTTCAGGTTATATATTCAGTAAATTATATTAACATGTAAAATTCATAGTTTTCCGTAATTTCTGAATTACTTGTATAAGAGATTTTAGCATACTAAAAAGTTCTTTTGGTGATGCATGAAAATGAGTGATTAAGGGAAGCCAAAGGTTAACAAGTCACTAGCATTGTGATCTCTTATTTGTTTGTTATTAGAAATAATTAATATTCCTGAATACAAATGAGTAGGGTATGAACAGTAACCCAGTACCATTTTTACAAACACTTTCTGAAAACACCTCAGAAGCTGATGTCCTTTTTTAGTGTAACACCTTTTAAATATGCTACAGTATGCTGAATGCTATGATGTTATTAGACTGATGGTATCAAAATGACTGAGTACAAACTTTGTCATGCACAGCCCCTTCATATGAAAGCCACTCAGGAAAATGGGTTGTGAATAGGGTCACTCTGCTCCCCAGTTCTTCAGTTACACAAAGAACATACACATGCTGTTTTGGATGAGCATTGAGACAGTGTATCAGCAAAGCTGAAAGCCTAATTGACTTCAAAAACCTCTCTGTCTTTTGTTCATAGCGTTGAACCTCTAAGCTGGAAAATACAAAATGTGCCTGAAATTAAGAAATCTAGAAGAAAGTTCTTGCTTGCAGCCTAGTGTTTTGGTGAGCTACAGAGTATTTCCTGGAGTGAGAGACACATTCTGTCTTAATTTACTTCTATTTTATGCCATATATGCTTCACTTATTTTCACTCTTTCTAAAATTCTGAGAATGAAGAAACAAATTCTCAGGCACTGAATGCATACAATTCTTTAAAGTTCTTGAAAGACTTTAAAGTTCTCTAAGATGAAGTTGCTAGACTAGCTTATCTTCCCAAGCTAGATCCTGTAAATAGCAGGAAGGGCATACAAAATGAACAGGAGTATTTTAGATCTACTAATTTAGATAATGCGTGCAGATCTGCATACTGCCCACAAACTCGCTCTATTTCATTTTTATTCTTTCCATAAATCTCAAGCACAAAGTTGCCCTGTAAAGCACAAGTAAGCAAATACGTCTTGCTATAGTAGATGCTGTGATTGCCGTCATGAGAGATGTTCTCCCACAGAGGACTAATTTTTCCTAAAGACTGAATTGATGGGATAGTTTTAGTGCTCTTCTGAAATGGCTGAGAGTAGAAAATGTTTTAAAAGTTTTCTTAATTACCCCAGAAATCAAATGCTTAACACTAATATAATGGTGTTAATACAATATAGAAGACAACTGACAATGCAGTTATATGAGATAATATACCTGACTCCTGAATTATACTTTTGTTTATGCATTACTGTTTGTTCATCTTTAAAAAAGCACACAATGAAAGCTACTGGGTTATAAGTACCAAACATGCTGAAAAAATCACCCAACAAAATACATGTAGTTATTGTAACAATTTGATAGTTGATATTCCAGTTTTACTACTTTCTTCACCTTTTGTGTGGCAAAGGTTTTATGATCCTATACTGTGTTTATGGCAATCCAGTTGGTACATATTTTCAAACTTGTTAGTCATTCTTAATTTTCTCAAGTAAGTAAAGAAGACACAGTTCCACTAAAACATTAGAGGAGCTGCTGCATTCACATGAGCCTTGTTTGTAAACTTTCTGGATGAAGTGTGTTAATTTTCTTTGAACTTACTCAGAACAAAGCTTTTTATTTTATTTATTTCTTCTTTGTTCTGCTCATTTATTTTTGAAGTGTTCTTTATGACTTGTAAAGCTTTTCCCCCTCCATTTTTCTAGTGGTTTATCATCTTTTTCTATCATTTGGTCTCTAAACTTTTACTGCGTCCAATAATAAGTCTGTTTTCCCTAATAACACTAGCTTGAAGAAGTGAGTATGAATACTAAAAATAATCAAGGGGAAAGGCTTACCTCCTTGGGCACTGCTTACTTATCTCCTCAAATGTGAAATTGCCTCCAGAGTGGCTTAAACTCTAGCATGTGCTACACAGGATCACTGCTAGCTTGGGATTCCTGACTATAACGGATTGATATTCTGTGACCAAAACTTGTTTTTTCTGAAGGTATATTAGTTTACCAAGAAAAAAAACCCAACAAACCAACCCCCCCACACACACAAACACAAAAGCATGCATTAGTACCCTTGTCTATGGTTATTTTAATAATAGCAAGGGACCAGGGACTGATTGCTGGCCCCAAGGTGAAATGGCACTGACAAGGCTGTGATTAGCGGATGATTAACTTTCTCTATAGTAGACTTGTCTCAGAGTGAACTAGCTGAAGTAATTGCAAAAGGAGGCAGATAGTGAGCTCTCAGTTCAACAATGTGCTTGCTCTTGGCCTTCTTTCACTTCGCAGGATGGAAACATTCATATTATCTGTTTCTGGGATAGGAAGTTCTCTGAATCATGAAGAACAGGGATTTAAGCCTACTGTCCCGTATCTCGAATGAAGACCCTAACCTTTGTCTAGCTCTTGGACAAATTTGGACTAGCTGGAATGACTAATTTTAATTTCTTCCTCCTTTTTTCTATAGGATAAAGTAAAGATATATTATCATTGACAAACAATCTTATCACACATACATGTCCACATATGCACACACACATGCCACATATGTAAAAGTATGTACAGGAAAATGTAGACTTTCAATTGCTGATCAAAATTGCAACTGTTCAAGACACCAGGCTACTGTAGGAGCAATGGGGAATGAAGGAATGCTTTGTTTGGACAAGCATCAGCAGAAGTCACGCACAGTGAGATTTATCTAACTGAAAGTATGTGGTGGGTTGACCTTGGCTGGATGCCAGGTTCTGACAAAGCCACTCTATCACTCCCCTCCTCAGCAGAATGGGAAAGGGGGAGAAAATAAGATGGAAAAAACTCATGGGTCAAGATAAAGACTGTTTAATAAAGCAAAAGCAAAGTCCATGCATGGAAGCAAAGGAAAACAAAAGATTTATTCTCTACGTCCCATCAGCAGGTGATGTCCAGCCACTTCCCGGGAAGTAGGGCTTCAGTACACGTAGCAGTTGCTCCAGAAGACAAACGCTGTAATAACGAATGCCCTCCCTCCTCCTCTTTTCTCTTAGCTTTTATTACTGAGCAGAAGTCATATGGTATGGAATATCCCTTTGGTCAGTTTGGGTCAGCTGTCCTGGCTATGTCCCCTCCCAAGATCTTGCCCACCCCCAGCCTACTGGTGAGGGGGGAATGATGGAGAGACAGCCTTGATGCTGTGCGAGCACTGCTCAGCAGTAGCCAAAACACTGGTGTGTTACCAACACCTTTCTAGTTACCCATACAAAGCACAGCACTATGAAGGCTGCTATGGGGAAAATTAACTCCATCTCAGCCAGACCCAATACAACATAAAAGTCTTTATTGGATCTGCCAGTCAGTCTTTATTCATAGCTAGTGGAGAAAAATAAGCACTTCTAAGATGTGATCCATTCTGAAGAAGACATCTAAAATATACCATGGTTATCTTTCCCCATAAGTAGCTAATTCTCTCCCTTGCCTGTGAGAGGAGGTTGGGGTGATTGGCTCAGCTACAGTAACCTATTTTATAGGTGAAATAAACTCTATCTGCACTCTAAGAGTAAGGGCAGTAAGAGGTCCTTATTAATAACTTTATTTTTTTCATAGTTATCTCCATTTGAAGATACGATATTCTTGTAATACTGTTTTAAGAACCAGTGGCTCTGGGTCCTGTGACTCAACCTGCCTGATAGCATTGTGGGATCCCAAATCTCTGATATATATTGAGAGCAAAAGAAAGGGGTGACAACTTACTATCTTTACTTCTTTATATATTAATTGTACTACATTAGTTCTAGGATTTTGGTTTTATTTTTATTTTCCCTTGATTATTAACAGAATGAACAGCTGCTTACTGAAAAAATACCTACAGAATAAGGAATTAGTCTATGACAGAGCTGGGCCCATTAGCACTAATGAAGTGGTTTTGTTCATTGAACCAGCCATCTCAGGAATATTTTGAGGAGAAGTTAAGTCAAGTCATTCATACTGAAAGAGGTTTGGATAATTTTCTTATTCAATATTTACTGAAATGAGAATTTTGAATCATGCAGAGCTCTGCTCAGAGACCTTTTTATACATCATGATGATGCTGAGGATGTTCTACTTCACTGCTCATCAAAGTGGGTGGGGAGGGAAGAGGAGGGGAGAGGAGGTGCCATGCTTCTTTTTACCTGAATGCTGAAAACTTGAAAGTGGACTGCTTAAAACTTGGAAGTGCATAGAACTGGCTGACATGGTCTGTCTCATTTTAGCGGAAAGAGAATTCAGTTTTCTCAGAAATGAATACATTAATAGTGTTACAGCTATCAGTATTATTTCTTCTCTTCGTTCACCAAGACTGACCAGAGATAATGTGCCCTGAGAGGACTTATGGGAGAAATTTTCTAATTTACATAGTTTTCAGTATGCAATAGTACCTAATTGTTCAAAACATCTGCAAGAAAAGTTTTTTTCTGTCCCTTAAACTCTTAGATAATCTACATTTCCTAGTTAAATTTTTAAAGGATATAAGAACAATCATTCCATATTTCTGCAGTGACTGATCATGGATCACTTGTTCCTGGTAATTGCAAATCCAAACACTCCCTGCTACAAAAAGCATGAAGAATAATTCCATTAACTCTGATATTTGCTAATTCTGAGTTGTTACAATTAATATAACACTTCAATAAAGCACTAAATCGACTTAGGGAGTAGTGGATAGATTCTGATGCTCTGAAGCTTAGAGCAGACACTGACACGGTGATATCAGGATGCTCATTTTGTTTGTTTGGGTGTTCTCCTGTTAGCCAGGGAAAGCATTCCCTTCTCCTGATTACGGAAAGATGTTTGACTTCTGTGGTATGTTCATAACAGGCTTGGTTTACAGTCCTGGATTAAGTCTGCAGTGATCAAGTACAAAACTGCCCAGTAGGTATCCTCAAACAGCACTGATTACATGATTTGCATATTTTATAATCTCTTGTGCCATTTTTTTCAGGACCCTGTACCTTCTTTTCTCCACCCTAATCTCCTCCCCAATAAAAATAAAACAAATGCCTTAACAAAAATGTGTTTATAAATGTTCAATATGGTAATATATTAATCACATGCGATGGTCATAGTTTTCTAGTCTGCTGTGGAGATACTGAATAACCTAGTATTTGAATAATTTATTCTCTCTGTGTTACATATATTGGCTATCTGAATAGATTCTGCAGAGACTCTTCCATTTTCTGTAATTTTGTTCACGAATGTGTATTTTCACCACAAAAGATACTGATAGAATTGGTAGGTCTATGACTCATTTAATCTCTGGTTCCCACTTATTCCACTTTCACAGCTATCCATTAAGTTTTGATGAATTCCCATTGTCTTTGACATGCTAAGGATCTGATCCAGTCAGTTAATCTACAGTGAATATGGATGAAGACAAGTAATATGGTAAATTGCAACGTAAAAATGTTGTGATAACATCTGAAATTTAAGCATTTATTTAGGGAGAGTTTTTCCACATCATGATATGTCTTTTCTCTTCCCTTTGAAGTATGGGAGGAAGGCAGGCAGGCAGGCTAGCTGGCTGGCTGGCTTTATTCCAAATAGCTGTTTCTCAAAGACTGTTGATGCAAATGTTGATTAAAGATTTTACTAAAAAATTCAAAATAAGTTATTATAAATATTGACATAAAAATTCATTAGTGGTATAATTTTTAAAACTTGACAGAAATCATAGAATCACAGAATGGTTGAAGTTGGAAAGAATCATCTAGTCCAACCTACTTGCCCAAAAAGGGTCAGATTGTTCAGGACTGTGTCTAATTGGGTTTTCAATTTCTCCAAGGATGGAGACTCCACAATCTCTCTGGGCAACCTGCTCCAGTGTGGACCACCCTCACAGTAAAGACGTGTTTTCTTGTGTTCAGATGGAATTCCATGCTTTTTAATTTGTGTCCATGTCCTCTTTCCTGTCACTGGCCACCACTGAGGAAAGTCTGACTCCCTTTGCCTTCATTCCACCACCAGGTTTTTATACACATTGATAAGAACCCCTTGAGCCTTCTCTTTGCCAGGCTGAACAGTTCCAGCTCTCTCAGCCTTTCATGAGAGAGGTGCTCCAGGCTCTTAACCATCTTTGTGGCCCTTCACTGAACTTGTTCCAGTATTTGTTCTCTTATACTGAGGAGCCCAGCACTCCAAATGTGTCTCACCAGTGCTGAGTAGAGAGGAAGAATCACCTCTCTTGACCTGCTGGCAACACTATTAAAATTACTATAAATATATTTTATAAAATAAACAAGTCTTGATAATAAAATTACTATAAACTTTAAGATAACCAGGTGTACTAGTATGCAGCAACCTTTTAGGGCTAAATTTTGCTGATTTTAGATAGTAAACTGCAAGAAAGTGAGGCTCTGTCTTGTTGCACCTGCCAGAGAAATACTGGTCCTCATCAAAGTCCAGCTTTTATTACCTAACCATTAATATAAAGCTGCTTTATTAAAAACCAAACATACAAAACAAAACAAAACAAACCCCCATGATAAATAGATGCAAACCCCTGTTTTTCAGCAGATCTGATGTAACTTTTTGTATAATTTTTAGTCCAAGGTTAATTAAACTAATTTGGTCCTGTTCAGTGGCTAGTTATGTTTGTGCAAAGTGAAAAGTTTGTTCCTTTACCATGTCTTGCCCATTTCCTTAAATTCTTATTTCCTTGACACTTATTTTTGGCTTGACTTAGTTAAAAGTTTTAATTTCTAAAACATTGCACAAGAGATCTTCCAAAATCTATTAGCAGTATTGCAGCCTTTCTGCAGCTCTCGCTGCATGTTTTGTGTTTGTTCATAAAGTCAGGAGGTTTTTTTTTATTTTTTCATTTTTTAAATTTTTTTTAAAATTTTTTTTTAGTTTGTTTGTAGCACCTAATCTAATAAAGTCTGCTGCTGCTAGGTGCTGGTAAGGGTCTCTAGAGGTGCATCATACAAAATAGGTAAAGGATGCATAAGTGTCTGTTATCTTGCTTCCCATTTATACATTTTTACAGTTCAACGAGACATGACCATGGAGTTTTGTAGGAGACAACATTTATATTCTGCTTTCCATATTTATAGATTTAACATGCTCTTTTAGTTTGCTGCCTTCAGGCTGTAATATATAAATGTCGCCATAGAGCAACCTGATAGATGTAGCACTTCTTCCAAATTTAACTAGGAGTTAACTGGAAGCTGCTGTTTCAATAATTTACCTGTACTGTCTCTATGGCAAACATCACAAGGTCTCGCTAGCTAGGTCTCATGGAAGGTAACTCTGCCTTCATCTTTGTTTTGCCCCTGGACCAGCTCTTTAAAAAGCAGCAGCTTATTTTGTATCCCTTGGGCTCATTCTAAAATTAAGAATTTAGATTATAGTCACAGAGTTTATAAAGTTTCTCAGGACTAAGTAACTCAAAAACTTCACAAAACGTATTACTTATCCAACCAGATAGTTTTCTAGTGTAATGTTCTATTCAGATTTCAACTGCGGCATAATTCATACACTTTCTTCTTTGAACCTTAAGAAGTTTCTTTTTGTTTGTCTCAAGCTCTTTTTCAACAGAGTTTATTTTCATTATTCATAGCTGTCTTATATGTGTGTGTATATAAATATATATATATAAACATTTCTAGAGCTTTTGCCCTGTAACAACAGCTAGACTCAAGTCCCCACAGGCCAATTGGTTTAATTCACTAGTTTTCTCAAAAGCTCTTTCACTACAGAGAAGCAGTGATTTAAAAGTCTTCTACCAAGACACATCTGCTTTGCCCTCAATAGTTGTGCAAAGGTTAGGTATGAGTTCTTGAAAACTAGTAGCACTTACTCTGTCCTTACTGTCTGCAAACTCAGAGCTTGATCCTGAGTTGGTTTAAAACCTGTGCCTGACTTCCTTTATCATACCTGGCTGTTAGCTTTTTCCAGTTCAGATTAACAAATAACCAGTGTGGAATATCAGAAGAATGAGACATGATGCATATTCAAATCTACCAAATGAGGTGTTGCATAGATTTTCAATATCAGTTGCCAAACATATCTGGATTTCCTGGTCTCTAATCCTCACCTCTTCCAACTGTTATTCTTTTCCCAAGTCTCTAGCTTCTGTTACATCAGTCATATTTAACCTCACAGTTGTAGCTACTTCCTTCTTAATGGAAATCTTTCTTACTCTAATCTCTGCTGCCCTGAATCTTTCAACTTCAATATTCTTTCTGTCGTACTGTTTGTGGCAAAAACTTCATGTCACAGACAAAAAAAGGGATCGCTGCCAGCTCTTTTCAGTGAGTCTACTCCACCTAAACTCAGACAACAGAGTCCTACGGGGCAACCTATTATTTTTTTTTTCCTTAAACAGTAGCAGTCAGCCCTTGCTGTGCACACAAACTCAGCAGCTGCTTCTTCTAGAACCAATCATAACTCATATCTGTCTACTAACTTTACCCAACATAAGCTAATATGCTCATCACTTTCAACGTGAGGAGTCAGTGCACAAGCAGTTGCAAAAATTCCTTTAAAATGTTTTCACAGTTATTCTAATGCAATTTTCAGCCCCTCATTGACTCAAAGAGGTCCCTTGAGTATGACCTTTAATGAACATATCTAAATTGGGACAGATCAGTTATGCCCTAAGAGTGCCACTCTTTTTCCATTAGCTATAAATGGAATTTAAGATGACAAGCTTAGAGTTAAACATAACCATTGTGAACACCCTGGACTCAATTCAATTGCCGACATATAAGCCTCCCTTTACTGCCTGGGATCCAAAGTTTCTAGCTGCTGCTTCTGGACGGTGTAAGTCTTCTACAATGAAATGTGCCATATCTGCCAGTCTAAGTTGCTGGCTTCATTACACAATCCAAACTAAACATTTTTGTTTATGCCAGAAAAGAATCTACTATTAATGATATTTAAACTGCTTCAGTGTATCTCTTCTGGCCAAAACTCTTGATTAAAAAAGTCTCCTATAAGTCCTCTGTGTCATTTCTACCAGCCTTATCAGGATGCCTCATATATCCTTGAGTTCCTCAGACAGTACCAGATGCATGTTTCAGCAACTGAATCAAGACCTGAGTGGGATTCAGTGTGAAATTAAGGTATTCAAATTTATGTGTGAGGCAAACCACTTAAATTAGGTGTTTAAATGCAGGTATTTGCAATGAGGTAGATGTCTAACTTTCCATTAGTGTCCACAGAGATCTTGAACTTAATTAATTTGTCCACGTGGTATCTATGACCATTTGAGAGGCCTTAGGCAATCAAAGAAATACTCATGGGATAGGTTGATCTTACACAAGACTTATGGACTACCCATGCAGTTTTGCAGTGGAAGCTGGAGGTTAGCCAATATGCCATATTTCACATAGCACTAAACTGCTCTGTGTGTGGTCAAACTTTATCAACTCCCCAGTCAATACCATCACAGAGTCTAAATATCAGTCTAAAAACCTGAAGAGACAAACTGAATCTCACTCCTAAATTAGGTGTTATTAGTCTTAAAAATGATTACCTGAGTGTTTAAGTGGTTGGCTGATAGAATGATTGAAAAATCAAAGGAATATGGTTCCTGCAGTTATTAGCAGTTCTATAGAATAGGCAATGATCTCAAGAAAACAAAAGAGTGAGTTAAAGTTGTTTTTATTGTTGTTGGTTTTTTTTAATTAAATTTTATAAAAAGGTGCTTTTCATATAAATTGTTTAAAAAGCACCAGAAGAGGCAAAGGTTCTCTTAATACTTGTTTTCTTTAGAGAATAAATGAAGCAATTTCAATTTTTTTTCACAAGAAGGCAATTAATTGCTGCAAATATAGTACCAGGTTTCTTTCAGATCTGTCAGCTGAATATGGTTCATAATATTTCTTCAGTGAATGCTTTATTTTAATCAAGTTTCCAATGCATTCGGTTTTGTATTACTTTATTCCAGTTTTATAGTAACTAGAAAAACCCCAGATCTTAAGGATACCATTAAGGTCTGAAAAAGGTATCTAAAAAAGAGTTTCTTCCACAGGAATTAGAATGATAACACACCAACTTCCTTGTGGAGAGACTGAGGAACCTTAAATTTTTTCTGCGTCAACCTCTATGGTTGATTCTGGGCATTTGAAGACATGGTATTCAACTGAACCAAAGCTATAGCTATGTTAAATTCTCCACAGTGAAAATAAAATCCATTGAAGCTGATAAACCTTTACCCCCTTTTTCCTAATACAGATCAAAGAGAAGGATACCTTTTTATGTTTCTAATGTTTGTATGTTAACAAGAATTATAACCTCATTTTTAACACCTCTTTTTAAATTATGTGACCTAGTGCAGAAAACAATCAAAGTGTCTTCACTGTTCATATTACCATTTCTTGTTGATATTTTGAATACTTTTGCTGATGGCTCAGAAAATGTTGGAGTTAAATATAGCTATAAATCAAAGAGAGAATTTAGTTAAAGCAACAAAAGAAAGGCTTCATAACCAAGAGAACAGGCACCACATTAACTCCTCCCATTCCCTAAGGGAAAGGGATAAAGATTACAAATGTAATAGGGGCATTTCACCTGAAACATCACTAGGAAAAAAAAAAAAAGACTGCAGTTGTTCCAGCTTATTGCTGTTCCTAATAAGGACATCCGAGTGGTTTGGGAACTTATTGCTTATATAACACAGAATGGTACTTTTTCTGTGCTTTGAAATTTCTTAATCCTTAGGGCTTATCTCAACAATAATTAACCTCCATGGTAACATGCCAGATAAAACTCCATAAATCTCCTGGAATCTTCAACCTAGAAACTAACTCATTTTTTTCTTCTTCATTTGAGAAAGCTAAAAAACAACCATAACCTTGAATTTAAGAGACAGCAGAGTAGTACAGGAAAATTCTTAGTTTTTCATCACATTTATTACTTCTCAAGTAAATATTCTTGAACCCTTAAGTGCAATATTAAAGATCGTAGGCTGAAAATTTATGAGAAATTTCTTAAAATATAAGAGCAACATTTCCTTTATGGCAAGGGGCGGGGGGTGGGGGGGGAAGCCTCCTTCTTTCTCTGAATATTATAAAGAAGGAAACCAAAAGAAAAATTGCTGATATCCAGACGGAGAGAAAAATTGATTCATAACCAATTCATTAATTTTTATATATTTAATATTGGCAGAGTAAAAGATATGTCCAAAGTCATCCATGTCCCAAACCACTTATCTAAGTATTAGTGTGAATTGCCATCCAAAGATTCCTTACTCACAAAATCATAGAATAGAATCATAGAATGGTTTGGGTTGGAAGGAACCTTTAAAGATCATCTAGTTCCAATCCCCCTACCATGGGCCAGGACATCTTTAATTAGATAAGGTTTTTCAAAGCTCCATCCAACCTGACCTTGGAGACTTCTAATGATGGGACATTCACAACTTCTCTGGGCAACCTGGTCCAGTGTCTTACCACTTTCATAGTAAAGAATGTCCTATTACTACAGGCCGTGGTAAACACTCTCTCTCCATCTTTCTTATAAGCCCCCTTTAAGTATTGAAAAGCCATGATAAGGTGCCCCCAGAGCCTTCTCTTCTCCAGGCTGAACAACCCCAACTCTCTCAACTTTTCCTCAACAGAGAGGTGTTCCACTCCTCTGGTCATTTTTGTGGCCCTCATCTGGACCCGCTCCAACAGGTCCATGTCTTTTTTATGCTGGGGACCCTAGAGCTGGATGCAGAACTCCAGGTGGAGTTTCTCAAAAGCAGATTAGAGAAGGGGAATCACATCCCTTGACCTGCTGGCCATGCTTTTTTTTATGCAGCTGAGGATACGATTGGCTTTCTGGGCTGCAAACACACATTGCCTGCTTATATCTAATTTTTCATCCATCAGTATCCTCAAGTTCTCTACAGGGCTGCTCTCAATCCATTCATCCTCCAGTCAGTACTGATACGGGGATTGCCCTGACCCAGATTGCCCTGACCCAGATTGCCCTGACCTTGCACTTGGTCTTGTTGAACTTCATGAAGTTCACATAGGCTCACTCCTCAAGCCTGTCAAGGTCCTTCTGGATGGCTTCCCTTCCTTCAAGCATATCAACTGCATCACTTAGCTTGGTGTCATCCTCACTGTCTATGTCATTAATAGTGTATGGAACAGTATCTGTTCCAGTATGGAACCCTGAGGGACACCACTGGTTACTGAGCTCCATTTCAACATAGAGCCATTGACTGCAACTCTTTGCATGCAGCCACCCAACCAATTCCTTATCTGTTGAATAGTCCACCCATCAAACCCATATCTCTCCAATTTAGTGACAATAATGTTGTGTGGGACCTTGTCAAATGTGTTACAGAAGTCCAGGTAGATGACAACAGTAGCTCTTCCCTTGTCCACTGATGTAGTCACTCCATCATAGAAGGCCACCAGAGTAGTCAGGCATGATTTGCCCATGGTGAAGCCATGCTGGTTGTCTCTAATCACATCCCTGTCATCCATATGCCTTGACATATCTTCCAGGAGGATCTGTTCCATGATCTTCCCAGGCACAGAGGTGAGGCTGAACTAGTAATCTAGTTTACTGTAGCCACATACACCAACTAGCAATGGCATAGAGAAAACTTCAGCAACTGAAAATTTGTATAGGATCTGTAAATCTGCAGCTCACCACGTTTACCTCACAATTAGCAGTAAGTCATGTATAGACAACCTTTTACATTCTTAGCCTATAAGTGCTACTAATTGGTTATTGATTTCTCTCAGGCAAATACAGATGAAGATTTTCTGTTTAAACTGAATATGAGGTGGAGAAAAGTTGCTGTGCTGGGTACAGCTGAAGGATAAAATACTAAGCTGCCTTTTGAGCCTACCTCTGAAAGGTAGAGAGACGCTTCTCCACTTTCTCTTTCCTTCACCTGTGTCTGGCTGTACACTCTCAGTATCTCCCTCAAGCTGGCTCTGATTTTCATTTGTGCTCTCACGGAACTGAGTCAACTCATTAAAACACTGGAAGAACTACCCAGTCAATGGTAGGGAAAAAAAAAAAAGGGAAAAAAGGAAATATTTTTCTGCTACATTACTGAGCTGAATACATTCAGCAGAGGGTGTGAGGAACTCTAGCTTATTTGACAGAAAGACAGCCCAGCTAGGGCAGAACCAGATAAAGACAAGGGCAGAGGATGAGCAAGGTGAGGAGAACTGTAACAGTTCAGGCATAACATGCAACTGTATCTTAAGATCCATTGAATGAGTGGAGAAAGACTAAAAAGAAAAAAAAGGTTTATAGGTCTTTTGCACTAGCAGAAGATAAATGAAGACAGGAGCGTAGGCAAAGCTGTATGAAATAGTTATAACCAAGTTTTTTATAAAAAAATTACATGCAACAAATATGTGCACATATGGAAAAGATGAAGTTGTTAATATGTCCAAGGCAAACTATAACTCCACTGAAAGTTAAAGTTTCTAAACAGTTAGACACTCCTAAAATAACCCAGAACACTAAATTGTTACCAAAAGTAAAATGTATCAAATTCTGAAAAAACTCAATTCAATTTATAAAATGAATGTTATTTATTGTAAGTGTGTTGCTATTGGTTGTGATTTTTTGCTCTTTATCCCTCTCTGAGACCTGCCACATTTGTGATGAAAACAAATGTGTTTGGGCTTTTAATAGGCTTCAAACATAAATATATGAATAGCATGGCTTCTAGCTAAACTGGGGTCTGCAGGTTTTCACAGTTTCTGTGATGTGAAAGACCATAGATAATAGTTAATAAACCAAAATCTTAGGGAGAGCATTTTATGATATTTACATTTTTCAAGGAGATCTATATGCTTCTCAAAACCTGATGAATCTCATTTTAAAAGCTTTGAAAAATCCAGGTAAAGAACTTAGAAGTAGGATCATTGCTTAATAATTAAATTTAATTACAAAAGAAAAGGAGTAAAATGAAAAAAAAAATGAAAATAACTTGTTTAACAGATGGCTCTACTGATTTAAAAGTTAGGAGCATATGGTAGCTCTCAACTGCCCCTCATTAGAAAAGACAGCCCTCATTTTAGACCCGAATCTCACACCAGCCCACTCAGACCTGCTGTTCTCACATATATTACTGTAAATTATTTACATCAGATAAGATAAATCATGAAAACAAGACTGCTGAAAAATCCCATTTATTTGCTGGAAAGACTGAGTTTCCAAAACTGCTCAGAATCCCACAGCTTCTCTTCCAGCATTTAAATGAGGGTCAGATATCCAAAAGAAATCAGAGTTGACCAATCACTCTTATTCTCACTTTGAGCTAGTGAGCGCACAGGGATCTTTTACCTCTGGTCCCATTTCATAGGAGTTGGATTAATATCCCCTAACTTAAAAATCCATAGCGCAGATACCTACATCTGAACTAATTGAAACAGACTCCTTCCATGCACAGTGGAGGCAGAAGGACACCTCTAAGTGCACAGTTCAGCTGGATTGTTTTAGACTACTTCAGGTGCTAAGAATTTTACCCCAGAAATGCGTATTTCTCTACATTGAACAGGGTGTCTAGTGTGGCTAGCTGAGATGTAAATGTTTACACTGCAGACAAGCAAAGTTAGGTGAAAAGAATCCCACCCTATATGGCTATGTGGAAGTTGTGAGAATGTCTGAAAATTGGGCTTTCTTTTTCTTTTAGTAATCTATATCCTGAATATGTATTTTCAAACTGCTCTAAAAAACATCATTGGTGTATCCCTTAGTTAATCTTTATCTCAGAAAATATTTATATTTAGTTTGATGTATCCTCTAGCAAAATAAACAGAAAAACTTTGTGGACTTCAGGAGGAGTTCTGGGAAGAACTGTAGTATGTGTATAATATACACATGTGTATGCATTGAATGTTCACCTGCCAGTAGTGATGACTACATTTAAAATTGAATTAATATTGTGTATCAGCTCTCTAATCCATACACAGTCACAGCTTCCTAAATACATCTTTATATTTTTTCCTAGTCTGGTTCTTTTCCAAAATAAGGTTGTATTTTTCTGATTTAAAATTTGAGCAAAATAACTTTAATCTTTTCAGAGTCATGGCAGTGGGAAAGTTAGTGTGATCTCATTGTAAAATGCTTTCTACATTTGTGTATAGGTATGTGTGTATGCGGTGTGTTTCTTAACAGCACACCAATGACTGCTGAAGTCAGAAACTTGAAAAATTATGCCTAGATAAGTGCATGCTTTAGACTTCTACTAATAAAACTGGATACACAGTACAGAAGATGATACAAACACCTTAAACTAAAACTATAAATAACAGGG
>NW_008824761.1:3433216-3439820 GCF_000699105.1 Pygoscelis adeliae | reverse complement strand
TAAGATGAGCATACAGATACGTATATTTTTTTTGTCTTGTGAAACACCCAGTCAATAAAACTAAGCCAAGTATGCTGGAATTTTTAAAAGTGATATGTAGTTTTCTCCTACTCCTGTTTTGAAGCACGGTTTACCATGAGCTGAAGCACAGGCTGTCAGTCTGAGGTGCTTCCATCCTGTCTTCTACTAAGTACAGCTCCTCTGTTGCCAGAGTGCAGCCAACAACACTACACTACATCTGGCTCTATGTAAGAACTGAGCAGACTGATGTCTTTTCAAAAAGGCTTTTTCCTTCAGAAAATGTTTTTTGTCCACACTGAATTTTTATATGGAAAGACATAAGTTTCAGTTAAAAGATCAAAATAAAAATTCTTAGGATGTATTGAAGAGTTGGTCCTTTAGTACCCTGATTCAAAGGGTAAAATATTTGTCTAACAATTGAAACAGACATTGTTCATTTATTTGTTTAGTGACAGACATCTGAAGTGCTTTCTATGACAGAAATGGGTCCCTTCGCAAGCCGAGATATTGTACTGCACAGGCATATATAACATATATAACATTGATGCTGCTATAGCACATACTGCTAGAAGTCAAAACAATGGCAAAGGGAAAGAAAATATGGGATACAGTAGAGATTAGCCTGGGGAAGTTGGAGTGATCCAATTGTGTTGTAAACTGTATAGGGATGAGGGAACACTGAGTTATTGCTGGAGTGATAAATCTGAGAGTGGGATTTAGTGGATGCAAATCACCAATCTATGCAAAGCCCAGCAATGACAAGAACATAAAAGGCATTGCACTGAGAATTTTAAAATCTTCAGGCAAACCAATATCTTTTTTTTTTTTTTTCCCCCAGAACCAGCCCAAAACTAGATGACTATAGAAAATGAGAAGAATAAGTCAAATATATGATAGTTCCATTGAATATTCCCTGAATTTTCAACAATTTATACTGACAGATTGTTTAGCCTGGAGAAAAGGAGGCTGAGGGGAGACCTCATCGCTCTCTACAACTACCTGAAAGGAGGCTGTAGCGAGGTGGGTGTTGGTCTCTTCTCCCAAGTAACTGGCGAAAGGACGAGAGGAAATGGCCTCAAGTTGCGCCAGGGGAGGTTTAGATTGGACGTGAGGAAAAATTTCTTTACTGAAAGAGTGGTTAAACATTGGAACAGGCTGCCCAGGGAAGTGGTTGAGTCACCATCCCTGGAAGTATTTAAAAGACAGGTAGATGAGGCGCTTAGGGACATGGTTTAGTAGGCATGGTGGTGTTGGGTTGACGGTTGGACTCGATGCTCTTGGAGGTCTCTTCCAACCTTAATGATTCTATGATTCTATGATTGTATGAGAAAGAGGTGGCTTATGTGCAATCAGTAACCTTCAGAGGATTTGTCTTTTATGAACTTGTCCAGTCTGCACTTGTATCCCTTTCAGCTTTAACATCCACAACTTTCCTTAGCCTCTCCCACTTATCCTAACACTATTAAAAAGATCATGTCTTCTTTAAAAAAATAAAAATTTGTAGCTGTCAAATGCTGATTTTAACTGATAGTCCCTGGTTCTACTGCATAAATAAACAGTAGACAGCTGATTCCTCTCCACCTTTCCATGCCACTAATGATTTTGTAGATATCCATCGTAGTCTCTTCAGTTGCCCGTTTTCCAGAATGAAGAGCCATAAGTCTGAAGTTCAGTTTAAGGAAGCCATTCCATACATCTGGTCATCCTTCACACCCTTCTCTGAATCTTTTCCTCTTCTACTACATTCTTGTTGAGAAGGAAGAATCAGAACTGCACAGAGCATAAAAGGTACTATTATACAGTGTAATTACATTATATTTGAAGATAATATATTACTGTGTAATATATACTATTATATAATGTGTGTTATTAAAGAGATATTAAACTGTAATATCTACACTGCTTATAGAATAACTCAGTGCACTGGAAATATAATTTGACTAACGTACTGGAGCTCAGAAATTACTAAATCGCAGATCAGACACTATTATAAATTATTTGATGAATATTGGTAGAAGTGCCATGGATGTATGAAGCAAACATATTTTCTAGGAGTGTACATTTTACTTGGATGGAAAAGCCAGATACAAAGGGTATATAAAATCTTTCTATTTTATATGTGATTGTTCATACTTGGGATTAATACAGAAATAATAGAAGATGAAATTTGACCTACAGTGAGTAATAATTAATGCATTCATACAATACCGTATCTTAAGAAGATGTTAAAAGAGCAAACAGGACAACAAAAATTAATTGAAGACAGTGAAGTAACAGAAAAAGCTCACGCAACCTAACAAGAGTGTAACAAGCATCTTATATTAGATAGAAGTCAGCGTAAAATACACTATTGCTACTCTATTATTTGTAATCTCGATGTTTTCCATACTATTCATATAATGCTGTCTTTTTCTTCTTTGTTTTATGTTTTTATGCTTGTATTTATGATTATATTATAATTTCTCTTTTTTTTTTTCTATTTGTAACTGGATGTTTTCTATTTGATTCTCTTCTGCTTCCTTCAGCTCTGCTTTTATGCATACCATTGTTCTCACCTCTTCATTTACTATATTTTAAATCAAGTATTTAATGTCATTACACCCTTTTGTATATTTACACCTTATTTGCATCCTTTTACATATTTACACCTCTCCAGTGTGCATTCTGTTTTTCTAATGCTTTGACCATTTCCTACTTATGCACTCTTCCATTCTCTTGTTATCTTTAACCTATTTTATCTCTCCCTTTCTATCTCTGGATGCAGTAATACATGATGCACATTTTATTCCCCAGTCATTTGTTATCCAACTAACCTCTCTCTAGTTCTTCTGTAGTGTGGCAATTATCTCAGAACACTTATTGTCTTGTTTTGAACCATTTAATAGTTTCAATACTTGTTTTACTAATTTTTCTTTCTTTTCTATTTTCAAAATATACCGATAAAACACAAGATACTTTTATTCATAAATGTGTGATAAGGGGAAGCAAACAAAAAACAGAAGAATGAAAAAAAGTTATGTGTCAGTGTCACATCAAAATGTGCTATAAAAAGCATCTTCAAAAATGCATTGTCAGAAATCTGTAAAAATGAAAGAAGGGAGAGAGGGCTTTTTATTTATTTTATTTTACTGTGGTTTTTATTGAATATGTGAAGAATCCTGACTTTCTACAAAGATGAGTCATTCATGTGACAGGTTTTATATGATAACAGATGTAGAACAAAAAAGATGAAAACCTGATCAAAAATAAAAATGAATTTGCTAAGCAATTTAAAATAAATAAATTATGAGCATCTACTATGCTCTAAGTATTGCTCTGATAAAAGTACAGAAAGTTTATAATGAATGCAAGCTAGACCAATAAATTGGACATTTACTAATATCTCTTTGCTGCCACTGAAAATAACAGCAACAAGCAATAGAACCGATGCCTGTAAAAAGCTAAAGAATATTGCTAACTAAAGCAATTCCAAACTGCTTTTACACTGGTCACTCTGCATAAGTGGTCTCAAACGCACAGTGAATCATGAAAAATTTATACAGCTATTCTATTACAAAGCCGAACATATCCTTAACTATGAACTACAGAAGGTAAGAGTACAGACTAATTTAGAGGTAAAGTATAAAATTAAGCACGGATAAAATTACTAGATATGCATGAAAGAAAAAGTTTTTAGGCTGCTGTTGCTATACTCCACAGGCAAATGATGAAAGTAAAATCTTGCTTAGCATTGTTTTCTGAAATATTTATGTTAATTAGCAAGGCTTCCCAAACAGTACCAGGGAACAGTCTTTTTCTAGTCCATATTTATTCAGGAAAATTCTTTCATTCAAAGAGATTGTACTTTAAAGTGTAGGTCTGAAAAAAGGGAAGGATGGGTTGTGTCATAAGAATATCCTTATGGGGAAGAATAAATGTTATTTTAATGTAGTATTCTGTCTCCAGCACTGACCAGTTGCAGATGCTTGAGGAAAGAATGTAAGAAAAAGAGCCTATGTTCCTTCTAGTCTTGCAGCTTTCAGTAACCACCAGCTTAGGGGCATCCTGAGCAAAAGGGTGCATCTGGACCACCTCTGTATGGCCCAGAATCATAATCAAGGTCATTTGGATGATCATTGTTAAGCCAAGCAGTGTTTAACTCTTACCGTTTTTAAAGGTCATCTTAATCTTGTTCCTTCACTCATGTATAAAGATCACATTTCCTCCTCTATGACTTTTTAAGACATTCTTCTGAAAGTTGTTACCTGTGTTCAGCCTTCACTCTATGCTAAAGAGTTTTACTTGATTGCTTTATCTGGGAAATATTCTTGTTTTCATCCTTCTGTAATATTTATGAGCTTTTCACTACAAGGAATGCAAAAGAAAATGGCAGACTGCATAGGAAAGAAACTACATTTCTGTACAAACTGTCTTTTACCGTCAGAAGGGGATTCTCCGTTACAACCCCCACAAACAAACTACCTGTCCCCATCTTTTTATTCTTCCTCATCATAGCATCTTGCTCTTGTCCCTACCAGAACAGTTTCCTATGTTGTTCCATGTATGTTTTCCAGATACCAGAGCCATCTGGATTTGGGACATTTTAGTGAAGTCTCTGACACTTAAACACAGTTTATGAAGAGTCCATCATGGTATTTGTGCTTTGTAGAAACACATTGAGTCAATGCAGGATAAAACTGTGCACAACAGCTGTATGAATTTTATTATACATGAATAAAACTCTGTTAGCATCTGAATAATTACATACTCAGCTGCCTCCTGACAAATAAAATGTACGATTCTTTATCAAGATTACAGAATAAAACATGAAGAGTTTCTTCAGCTTACTCCTTTAAGACAAATGACTCCTAAAATTTTTGAGGAAAAAAAGAAATATTGTAATCTTGAAAGACAACAGTATTTTTATACTTCCAAAATGTTTTACTCCAGTTGACCTATTTTCAAAATAAGTTTCTTAACTAATTCTTACATTGTCTAGTATATTGTATTGTTTTTATACAATAGATCTAGACTTTCATTCCATATATACATAGAAATATACATGTGAATATATATAGACATGAATACACACAGAAATGCATATATGTGTATGTGTGTATGTATACCATCTTATCTATAGCTATATGCATGTCTATGTCTGTGTCTATGCCTATGTCTATATAAAACTTCCTTTTGGGCTTTGTATGACCCACTGAACCCCCTACAATTGTATATGGAAAACAAAGACTAGCTAACACCCTTCCCTGAAGATGGAAATAGTTGTATCAGATACGGAGATGAGAGCAGGTTGGCATTATTGTTGGACAGCGGCAGACCTGAGGTGCTGACAACAATAAGGTGGGCAAAGACAGGTCTGAAGCAAGGAATACTCTGCAACCAATGTACTAGCAGGAAAAGTCAGCAGCTTTTTCCCTGTCAAGCAGAACTTTGAAACACTGATATCTAAGACTAATTCACCAAAACTTTTTAAAGCAACTCTGGTATAAAATGAGAGAATTAAGCTCACATAAATATTTCTGATTACTATATTACCCCGCAAGAGCCACATACCTCAAGATTTAAGAGCCGCTTATTTCAATAAATCTGCAAACCAATAAGAGATTTTTGAGACAAAATATTAGTTAAAAGAAATTAATTTTGTGCAACACTGTTACTATTTTAGTAATATGTATACAATACAGACACATAACTGCATATATAGATACACATATATAAAAATAAAAACACTGGTATATGCTGAAGGTGGAAAAGAGAACTTGTTAATTGCTTGTAGTTAAAACCAAATATTTTCATTCTTATCACAGGCGTTCATTTTCTTAGAGTGAATCAAATGTAATAAAAACTTGCAAGGAAACAAATGATATAATTGGATTCATAAAGTAAGTCACCTAAAAAGCCTAATAGATGGGTCTTTGTGTCACTGGTGGTATTCTATTTTGGTCTTTTTAAAATGAGCATCATATTCTTCTAAAGGCAATTATATTAAAAGTATTATTTCTCTGAGAACCACACAGCAAATGTTGATCTGATTAGTTTCTTGGTCCGTGTTGGCACCTGATAATGGAAAGAGAAAGTAGAACTTACTCCCCTGTACATGTTTTACAACTACTGCATATCAAATATCAGTAACACAGAACATTTTGCCCAGATGTTTAATACATATGTGGTCTTGTCTGTTAGTCTGTCAGTCACTGATTCCAGGGCTGTGTCCTATCCATTTCAGTTCTGCATTTTCCCTTTCTCACAACACATTCTGTGAAATCCTGTGAACGTCCTGTGAGTTATTGCACTGCCTAACTGAACTTTATCTCAACTCCAGTTAATTAAATCAATAGTAAGCCCTCTGCTTTGCACTAGCAATACTGATGGGCATTGACTGACAGCATTGGCTTTATAGAATCGTAGAATCATAGAATCATTAAGGTTGGAAGAGACCTCCAAGATCATCGAGTCCAACCGTCAACCCAACACCACCATGCCCACTAAACCATGTCCCTAAGCGCCTCATCTACCTGTCTTTTAAATACCTCCAGGGATGGTGACTCAACCACTTCCCTGGACAGCCTGTTCCAATGTTTAACCA
>NW_008824761.1:3425111-3431532 GCF_000699105.1 Pygoscelis adeliae | reverse complement strand
ATCCAGATGACGTAGCAGGTCGTTGACCGCTTCCTCTTGGATTATGGGGGGTTCATCCTGCTCGCCATCCCTGTCTTCCAGCTCAGGGGGCCGAGTACCCTGAGGATAACTGGTCTGACTGTTAAAGGCTGAGGCAAAGAAGGCATTAAGTACCTCAGCCTTTTCCTCATCCTCGGTGACAATGTTCCCCCCGCATCCAATAAAGGATGGAGATTCTCCTTGGCTCTCTTCTTGTCATTAATATATGGGTAAAAACTTTTTTTGTTGTCTCTAACGACAGCGGCCAGATTGAGTTCTAGCTGGGCTTTTGCCTTTCTCATTTCCTCTCTGCACGACCTAACGAGATCCCTGTACTCTTCTTGAGTCGCCTGCCCCTTCCTCCACAAGTGGTAAACTCTCCTTTTTTTCCTGAGTCCCAGCAAAAGCTCCCCGTTCAGCCAGGCCTGTCGTCTTCCCCGCCCGTTCTTCTTGCGGCGTACAGGGACAGCCTGCTCCTGCGCCTTTAAGACTTCCTTCTTGAAGAACGTCCAGCCTTCCTGGACCCCTTTTCCCTTCAGGACTGTCTTCCAAGGGACTCTCTCAACCAGTGTCCTGAACAGGCCAAAGTCTGCCCTCCGGAAGTCCATGGTTGCAGTTTTGCTGGCCCCCCTCCTTACTTCACCGAGAATTGAGAATTCTACCTCTTGAAATTCTATCTATCTATAATATCTATTCTATTTTATCCTCTTGAAACAAATGAAAGGTTTGACTTGAAAAAAGTCTATGAAAGAGAAAAAGTTAATCCTGGTTATAAGGGTCATATCATTGTCAATGGCCACAGTAGAGCTCTCAAAAAATGTGTGAAAGAATGTTTTAATTGAAAAATCTGTATTGAAGAAGCAGTAGATATATTTTTCTCCTAAAATATTTTATTGTATCCAAAAGTTCTACTTTTAATGCTTACAGAAATAACTGAATACTCCTCCTTTAAAAGGAATGGTTCAATTTTCTTTGATTAAAGTTGTATAATGCTCCCATTATAAGATCCTATTTTCAGTATGTTATAACTGATATAGTTTAACATTCATATTGTTATTGTCTGTGCCAGATGCCTGTCTTAGCCTGATTATACTTGTTTTCAGTTTCTTCTTCTTCTTCTATTCATCCTGAATAGCCCAGCTTTTTCTCTGAGGTTAAACTAAATAGGTTGTTTAAATATAAATAAATTTTAGGTCACCATGACAGTTTCTTTGATAAACCAGTTTCTCTACATTCTGGAACTGACAGTTTGACAAAGAATGTTTCTGCCTTTTTTAATTCATTTTTTAAACTGCAACTTTGAATGATATCACAATTTTTAATGAAAGAGACTTGTAAAATTTGAAAGTTGAAATTTCAAAAGAATCCAGTATTTCTCGAGACACCTAAGCCTTTCCTGATCATGGTTATAGCAAATATAAATAAACCCTTCCCACAGCTTCTGAATATGTTGCAAGCTTCAGAAATGGAGTTCATTTAGGTCTTTCCCCAAAGCACTCGGTCATCTGTTCTCCAGGCAGGAAAGTGGAGGTGGTGCCAGTCTCTGCATCCTCATATCATGTCTATGTTGTTCCAGACAAGATGGGCAGGAAGTAAGTGTGTGTTACTCCAGTGATCACAATGGCCATAAGATATTGATCCATATGCAGCACGGATGCTGAAGACACCCAGCTGAAAAGCCAGAGCCTTGACTCTTGTGTCATAGAAAAGGGAGGAATAAGACAAGGAATTTAGAAAGCTTTATGGTTTCTAAAATGGGGTCTGAAAGTGGAGAAGAAATCAGATGAAAGCTGGAGTGGGACTGAAAAAAAGTCTACTATTAGCAAAGAAGTGAAAAGGATTTCAGAAGGATGGACCAGCATCACATATTTCACAAGAAAGGGAATTAATTAAAACTATATGAAACCCCCACAAATCCTGCAGATCGACAAATATTTCCCAAATAAAAGACTGTTCCATGTCTTCCTGCAAAAATGGGGGGGGAGGGGGGGGGGGGGGGCAGAAATAAGAAAAATTGTGTGGAAATGGAAACAGAATGTCACTGAAAAAGTGACACATTCAAGAAGAAATGTACTATTCCTGTGCAGTTCTGATCAGCCTATGCATAATTGCACAAACTCCATAGTTCTTATTAATCCAATTTTATTTGGATGATTAAGTATTTTGAAATAGCACTGAGATGTAGCAAAAGCAGATTATCGGTCATATTTTCTCTGTCTCTCTAAGAAAAGCAGGAACTGAAGGATAAAAGGACACCACAAAAGTATGTGCGTGTGAGTTAGGAGAGTACTAATGTTCAGAGGGGGAGATCAAAAGGACAGCAGAGGTTGTGCATACAGATCCAGCTGCAGGCACTGGCTGCTGTTCCTAGCAACGCTGAGTCTCCAGCTGGGGGTATGGTACTATCGCTGCAGCATCTGCAGGAAAGCTATTTCATCTCTCCCCCATGGGAGGCTTCTTTGGGGTACCTGAGGGATGCAAGAGAATCCAGGGGGGACTTGCTGCACTGCTTTGGCCCTTATAATGTTTTGTCTTGCTGCTGTGCTAATACCTCACAGTGTCCACTCTGCCTCTGCTTAGCTCCGTTCAGGGCACAGAAAATCATTTTTACCCTCTCTACCTTTTACCCTCTCTAGCTTTATGACAATCTTTAATGAAATGAGCTCAAACAAATACATTTTTCTAGAGAACTTTTCAACGAACATACTATCCCCCCTTTGGCCTGTAAATACAGTAACTATCAGTATAGTTATACTGATGAAGCTAACCCATATTTTTTATAGTGTTCTGTCCCCTAGATTACCCTATGTGCTGGATGATGGAAACAGGCTACTCTGCAGCACTGCTGGTGGGCCAGCATCTTGTTTCTCTTGAGTAAAATTCCTGTGATGTCTCTGGTAAAAGTCTTTGTCACAGCTGATGGAGGTGGGGGAGGAAGGGGAATACAAACGTGCTGCAGTTTGCCTAAAGTGCAGAAACATCTGCCTGAGTCATGAGTGGCTTTTTTGCTGTGTTTCAGCAGGGGAGAATCAGGCAATTAATCTGAAGTGTCACTATATTCGATAGAAATTGTTGTAGAGGGCTTCTGGGGACATAAAGGTAGCTCTTGTGGCCAAAGATTGCATATGTTTCTGTGTTTTATTCATTTTTAAAGACTTTACTGCACTCAAATAGCAAACTTTTTCTAAAAATAAAGTCTGCTTAGTGACTTTCTCTATAAATGGTGACCTACTTTGTGGAAATAGATACGTCAGCTTGGATATGGGAACTTCTAAGAAGATTAATATACCTACAAATTCCTGTCTGTGGAAACAAAGAAGTTATTAGATCTTCTCTAAAGAAATAGGCTCTGAGATAATCAAATTTACAATGCTTGGGGCCAAGTTTGCCCTTTGGATACAGACTTCATTGGATTAATTTGCACGTACAAACACAGAAGCAGAGTTTGCCCTTTACGTTACTTCCTTTTCAATGACTTCACTTCTGCTCTTCCACTTGTTTGAAAATAAGATTCCACCCTGAGATCATCCTACAGTCCCTGAACAAGTATAAAAGCCTTCAAAATACTATTTTCAGGAATCTTGCCTAAACTAAAAGTCGATAAAAATTATGAAGTGCAGAAAATAATGTATGGGTTATATATGAACAACAGAGCTTTCTCAATTTTCAGGTATATTCTTTTCTAACCTGTTGCATAGTACATCTCAAGTATTTCAATATTACTGTCTGTATCATCCCAGAGGACTAATCCAAAAAACACCTAAACCAGTATAAATTCATTTTAAAAGGTTTTGGGTCGGGCCTTGACAAACTTCCAGATTCCAAATTAGCTTAATCTTTGTTCCTTTTTTAATTTTTGTTTTAGTTACATTTTTTTTACAGAAACCTTTGCAAATAAAGCTTATAGACTGGATTTTTTAACCAAGCCACATAAAATTTTGTCTTTTGACCCAGACTAGTAGATAGCTACCAACTGAACAATCCTGATGATATTCTACTCTTTTGATGGGTCATATACTGATGTGTGAGTTACTTCTGCTCCATTTTTATCTCTCTGCGAAAACTTTAAATTCCACCATGATACCGCTGCAGAAAATATTTTTTTCATTTTGTTTATTCTTCTGAGAAAGAAAATTCTAGAAGACTTCAATTTTCTCTGTCCAGTTACTTTGTGCAATTTTTTATCCTAATGTAGTTGAGGCAATAATAATAATAAGCAGACACGTCAATCTATTTGAAATATTTAGCTACCTGGAAAAATAGTAGAAGAAACTCTGAAGATACCAAAATTCTTTTTTTTTAATCTTTTTTTTTTTTTTTTCCTTGAAGCACACCATCTTAAGTAGTCAGCCACCACAAAGAACATTAAACTTTGCAGCTGGGAGAGCAAATATATTTCAAGTTTTATTTTCTATTTCAATCCATCTGTACAGTACAGGTAACATATCTATCATCTTCCAGAAAAATACTTCATGCAGAGTTCTTATGAAAATTTCTACAAATTTAAAATTCACATACTCATAATTAAGGTGGAATTTGTCCAAAAAAACATATGCAACAGATACAAACTGTGGTATTAGAACAGGCTTTGGTCCCGTGATAGGTGACACAGAGTAAGACTCATTCTGTAGAAAACTTAGAACACTGAATCTTCTGTTTGTCTCACACAGTTTCAAGTAAAAAAGTTAAGACACCCTGTCTTTGTAGCCCTACATTTTGAAGAACATGAAGGGGGTGAAGAAGGGTCATTTGCAAACAAGAACTTATTCCTCTTGAGGATATACACTGTGTTGTGTCTTCTACTATTTTTTAGAAAGGTTGCCTTATGGATATGACCTGCTTATAGTATAATTATAAGCTAATTTTATAGGAAAAAAAAAAACTCATGAAAAATATTGCCTAAGGAAATTCTTTGCTAAATCATTCTTGAAACTGTTTAAAAATGGCACTAATTTCTTCTACATAGGGTATTGGCTTGAAGTCACTGAATTTTCCTCGTGGCTACTTTAAAATCTTGATTCTCATTCATTACCAGCCTAAACGAAAGCATTGGTAGTTTAAATTATTAAACATTTGGGGAAAGCAGAGAGGGAGAGTGGGGAAACATTATACCTGGCAGTCAGCCAGGTCGGATATGTGACAGTCAGCCAGACTCTTGAACATAATGCCTTTATTGAGCTATTTTTAACAATCAGAGAAATTTCTGAAGCATCAGGGTCACACTTATATCAACATTAGAATGCCAAGAAAACAATCAAATACATTCTAATACCTGAAAACAGGAGTGGCAAACTCTTCAGTAAAATTCTGTTCTTCACTGGGTAATCAATCATCCTCAGAGCAGAAAGCAGCAAGGAAGATTGATAAAATGCATTTGTCCAGATTCCAAATTTTCCTTCTTGCAAATTTATTTTCAGTTAATTTCCAGTTTCCCTTTTACCTTTATTTCCTCCTATAGGAAATAGGTGTGATATTTAATCAACATGGAGAATTCTGGTAGACACCTGTAACTGTTTGTGTCTGTTAGTCATGGGGTAGCCCTGACTGAATCACTCACTCAGATCTCATCACAAGCACATTGATCATTAAAAGATGGTTAAAAACATTCAGGGTTTTTTTTCTTAATTTATTTCCCCATTCTGATAATGAGTTCATTCATCTTGATACTTTATATTTCCCCATCTTCTTTGCTGCTTCTGCTCTGTGCTACCAGCAATGTAATGTCTGCTAGGACTGGTTATTGCAGTGCATACTGCCTATATCTCTGTTGCAATAAGGAGCTTTAACTCACAGGGGCAGCTTCTAAATCTGACATATTCAGCCCCCTTATGGTACATCCCAAAGTGGCTGGGTTTTGCTAAGTCTGGCATGTCTCTGAAATGTCTTATAAGAATAAAAACCTCTGTGTAACAGGAGCTCTACATTTATCCAAAGAATAAATCTTTCACCTTCTACCAATGACTCCAAGAGGAGGAGGGATTGTACATTTTACCTTCGAAACCAGCAGGATTAGTAAAAGTCTTCATATGTTTTGTGTCTTGAAATTCAGTATCTTATTCATTTATCATTCACAAATTTTGTCACTTTCTTATTTAATTTTTACTTATTCTCTTCCTAATAACTGTCCCTCCTTTTGATAGAAACAGTATTCTTCTCTTTAGTAAACTCTTCTATTTTATTGTCCTTATCTTCTTTTTATAACCAACAGATGACTCAATATCTTTTTGTTTGATTTGTTTCATTTGGAGTTTGATCTAATCTGATTAAAGCCAGAGGAAATTCTTCATGAGACTTTCAATGGTTTCTGGATCAATAAAAAAGGAATTAATTAATTAATCAATAAATAAATTAATTACATCATTGAAATATCATGTGCAATAGTGACTGAGTGGTCAGCATGGAT
>NW_008824761.1:3414559-3425081 GCF_000699105.1 Pygoscelis adeliae | reverse complement strand
ACCCCTTTCAAATTGATAGATTTTGAAGAACATTCTAGCTTAAAATTTCCTATTTAAAATTTGAAACTGTTTTTGAGAATAGAGTTCCTCTAATTTTATACTCACAAATTTGTACTTTTAAAAGCTTCCTCTCTCCCTCTTACTATGTGGAAGAAATATATGAGGGGAAAGTGTGGGACCAGTTATCCTGAGAATATCTAAATGTAGTAATTTACAGTTTTCAAAAAGTGCAAAAAACAAAATATAAAAATAAAGAAATGTTCCTTAAACTTTAGTTGAAAATTTTATCTTTTCCTTGTTTTGGAACAACAGTAAATGTAGAAATATATACTTTTATATACTTACATGATTTAGAAGCATTATAATGCTGTGCCATTGTCCCTTTGACATGGCTTTTTATTGCTCATTAAAGTCTTGATTCTGGAATGCTTCTTTAAGCAATATAACTGAGACTGTAGAGATTCTTACACCAGAGAGTGAACAAATCAAACCTTGCTACAGATAAGGGTTGCCTATTAGCCCCCAGACATCCAATTTTCAATGTTAAAGTCTCAATTATTTTCAAGAAAAACTTCCAGAGATTAATTATTTTTTTTTTTTAAGTTATTTTAGGTACCTTCTTGGGATATAGTTGTGGATTCTTGGGAAAATTAGAACAAAATATTCCAAATTCCCACACATTTGCCTTCTGGAAAACAAGGTTAAGTATCATTCATACAAATATTTAAACTGCCAGAGGCCTTAAAGTGGGAGTAAATTTTAAAAAGTTTATTGACCTACCAAGGCTTTCTAAGCTTCTATACCATTGTCCACTGATCTTCAGATAAATAAGAATCCAGAGCTGTTTTAATACTGAACTCAGTGAACCCTTGCATTCCTTACTAGACTTAAATGAAGTTGCTTGTAGTCAGTGATTCTAACTGTTCTTACAGTTTTCCATTTTTCACTCCAGTCTTGCTTTCTAGTTAGATGCAAATTAAGGGTGCTTTACTCTGTGGTTAGAAGCTCTCCTTTTTGCACAATAAGGTGGTTTGTCTATTATTTAACAGTTACCCATTATGATATACAAATATATAAGCTGCTCAACAGTTGCAAAGTCAATTTTCCACAGAGTTAAAGCTATTTACACAATGTGAGAATCTGACTATATAAAATTCCCCCTGGAGTACACTGTTTTGTCAAGTTCCATGGGAATTAATCCAGAAACATTTATTTCTCTTACTTCTGTTGGTTTCTTATTCTGCTTACTCCATTAATCAAAACTGTCCCACTATAGTCCCATATTCCCCCCACTTACTTGTCAGAGCCAATCATTGATCTTATATACATAGATGACCAGTAAAGAAGAGGGAAGGGAAATAATTGCCTTAAATCCGGGTACATTATCTAACACAGAATTAGTCCTGATCCGGGTCTTTTGTAAAGCAACAAATTATGCATTTGTCCTAGCAACAAAATAAATTTCCCAAAATATTTTTTTTTCTGTTTTAATGTTTTGTTCTTCGAGATTTATGCAGGGTTTTATCACAACACAACCAATACAGACAGTATTTTTCATCATCCCAAGCTCCCTATGAGAAAATATTCATATATATTTTCATTTTAAATTTCTTTTTAGCTTTCATTTGATAAAAAAAAAAACCTCATTTCTAACTTCCAGGTTTAGGAAATTTCCTTTCTTTCTTTTTTTTTTTTTATTTTTCTTTTCCAAATCGTTCACTTTTTCTAAAAAACATTTGAAATGTTTTCACCTAGTTGTATTCTCCAGGTGTTGTGTGGTAACAAAAAAAAAAAACCAAACAACTTTCTCCACTCTTATATAAGGTGGCTTTTATTTTCATTACTTTCATATTTATCTGAAATAGACGATCTCACCTATCCTTGCTCTTTTGCCTATTACTCTCTTATCTCATTCCATTCTACAACACAGCTCAGATCTGGAATGGAAGACAAGTTTTTCCAATGACAAACATGTCTACTATAAATCTCACCACAGGCAACAGATTCACTCATGACAGGTTAGCATGATATAAACATACTTGATAGATGACATTTAGTTTTATGTAAAATAAAGAGCTTGATTAATTTATCTATGTTTCCCCACAATAACGTATGTTTGATACTCCCTGCCTCAGAGCTGTTGTTTTTAGAAATGTATCAGTAACATGATTGCATCTCAAACTATACACTTTTGTATATAGCACAGGATATATATGCAGATCCAAAACTAAAAAAAATCCCATCTTCTGGTAAATATTTGTCCTGGTTTCAGCAGGGATAGAGTTAATTTCCTTCCTAGTAGCTGGTACAGTGCTGTGTTTTGGATTTAGGAGGAGAACAATGTTGATAACGCACTGATGTTTTAGTTGTTGCTAGGTCGTGCTTACACTAGCCAAGGACTTTTTAGTTTTCCATGCTCTACCGACTGAGAAGGCTGGAGGTGCACAAGAAGCTGGGAGGGGGCACAGCCAGGACAGCTGACCCAAACTGGCCAAAGGGACATTCCATACCATGTGACATCATGCTCAGTACATAAACTGGGGGAAGCTGGCCGGGGGGGCCGCTGCTCGGGGACTGGCTGGGCATTGGTTGGCGGGTGGTGAGCAATTGCACTGTGCATCACTTGCTTTGTGTATTATTATTATTATTATTATTATTATTATCATTTTCTTTCAATTATTAAACTGTTTTATCTCAACCTGTGAGTTTTTCTCACTTGTGCTCTTCCAATTCTCTCCCCCATCCCACTGGCGGGCGGGGAGTGAGCAAGCGGCTGCGTGGTGCTCAGTTGCCAACTGAGGTTAAACCACGACAATATTCCACTCAAATGGATAAAAAATGTGGCTCCTTGGGGACATTTATGCATTACATGCTTTTCTTCAAATGAAAGCATGATTTAATTATATATTTACTTATATTTCAATACAATTCCAACTGAGATCCTTGCATCATCCAAAATTGACTATCTTCAAATATTACAAAGAAAATCTGTCTAATAAAAGGTTAGAAGGTATAAAACAAGCATAATGCTATCAGGCTTCATGGTCCTGCAACCAATAACAATAAAAACAAATTGCAGTGGTAATTGTTTCATCACACCATAACATTTAGTTGCCTCTGTAGATGTTAACAGTGTTTGTTAATCTCTCAGTGGAATGCAGCTCAGTATCAGACACCATTTTCTAGCTTAAAAACAAAAAAATCCAATAACAACAAAAACTATTAATCTTAAGTAATTCCAAGGAAAAGATAATACAAGTGGGGGTTTTATGACTCTTAAAGTTTAGCTTAAAGACCTTAAAACTATGATCAGTCATTAGAAACAACCTGTCAGCAACTGAAAATGGATACATTTAATAGGAGGCTATGTTTATACCCTTGCTACCTCTGGTAAGTATGACACTCCAAATACTTCATCAGTTTCAACAGTTTACAAAAAATGTCAGGTTTAACGAACACCACAATGCTCAGTTTTTTAGCAGCATCCTAATGGTTGGGCCAATCAAAGCAAATTTATTTTATGCAACATCAGTAGAGGTACCAAAACCTGATCAACTGGAAAAAAATGTGATTTCATGTGGTACCTCTAAAACTGACAACCAAACATGACAAAGTGATTTCTTGTGGAAAACTTTCCCTCACTGAAGAGCAGTGGTTTATCCAAAGCTTGCCAGCAATATTCACTTATCAGTATAGCCAAATCTTATTATTTTGTTCATAAATTATTCTATCCCACCCTTGGTTACTCAGCTATATAACTTAATTATACTAAGCCCATTTCTACAGATTATTTTACATTAAAAAATAACATAGCTAGGTTACCACCTACCCTTCACTCTCTGTGGTTGACAGAGAAGCCCCCATCCAATTGCTCACTCACTATACCCCCAGCGGGATGGGTGAGAGAATCAGAATGGCAAAAGGGAGAAAACTCATGGGTCAAGATAAAAACAGGTTAACAAGGGAAGGGGGGGGGGAAAGAAGGAAAACAAAGAAAGAAACAAACAAGTGATGCAAAAGTAATCACTCACCACTGGCAGACCGATGCACAGCCAGTCTCTAAGCAATGGCTACCTTGGAAAAATTCCCCCACAGTTTTACTGCTGAGCATGAACTTACATGGCATGTAATATCCCTTTGGTCACTGTCCCAGCTATGTCCTTTCCCAACTCTTGTGCACCCCTAGCCTACTCGCTGACTGGGCAGATTAGGAAACAGAGAAGGCCTTGTTACTGTGTAAACACTGCTCAATAAAAGTCAAAACATTGCTATCAACACTGTTTTGGTCACAAACCTAAAAAACAGCACCATATGGGCTGCTATGAAGAAAGTTAACTCCATCTGAGCCTTACCCAGTACACTCCCCATTTAAAATGATCAGATATGCATTTCTTTTGGGTCATGGTGGCATAATCTGCACCTAACCAAAGAATAATGGTCAGATGTATACTCCTGATTCTGTAGTGAAATGTCTCATGTCATCAAATGGTTAGAGAGACCTGTTTTATTTTTTCTAAATATGGAATCATTGTCATGAGAAAATGACTTTTTTTGCCATAACATTGCCAGGAGACAAGGTCCTGTTTGTTAAGTATTCTGCCAATACATAATGAGAGTAAAAGTATTAATAACTATAGAAGCAGCTTTTGGACAGACGAAGTGATTATAATTTTTTTCTGGGAAAATCTTTGTTTTGTTCATTTTTAAATGCATTTTAAACTAGTATGTACTCAGAACAGTCTTAGTCTTCTGCGGAAATTTTACATTAAAGTGAAAGAGACTTTTAAGTATGGAATAATCCTAGTGGGGGTTTTTTGTTGTTTTTTTAATTATTTAAAATCTTAGATTTTATCCATTCACTTCTAATCTCTGGAAAATCTAGTTAATTACTCTATATTCAAAATCATTTAAAAATAAATTTGGCATAACTATTTATGTTCATAATTAGTTATTAATACATTACTAAGCAGTCATCTTGCAGTCATTAGTAAAATGTGTAATCCTCAAAAGAAGCAGTCACAACTGCCTAGCACCTCATTAAAGGACTGGAAAACTGAGATTTAGGTAATGACCAAAGAATCTCTTCATCAGTTTTTGTTTTATGGACACAGCTTGAATACAGTTTGGGGAAAAAGTGAGAAAAGGCAGAATAAATGTCAAGACCAAGGTTAAAGCATAAATTACACCAGAGATGAGTTTAAATTAACCTGGCCTCTTATCTTGGTTGTTTGGAGCAGAGACTAGGAGGGATATAATTGCACTGGAGACAATAAAGTACATAGATGAAATATCGGGTCAGAAGCATTTATGTTGTCAGAAAATGTTAAGGGATACAGTATTATTGTGATTGAAAAAAAGAAGGGACTTGGAGGTTACATCTGAAAAGTAATTTATGATAACCCTTTTTCTGTAGTTTGATCCAAATTCAAAATTTCTTGTGATGCTAGTATTGTTTGGCCTACTATAGAGACAGGAATTAGGATACCCTTATTCATACTTTTTACCAGGAGACAACTGTGTGTGTACATGTCTACAGATTGATTATGCTGAGCAGTAGAAGAGAGATTATCCACAACACACAGTCTACCACTGACACTTAAAGAAGTATTTCAGTTAGTCTCACCAATTGACTATATTGCCACCAATTCATTCACATTCCTACAGGAAGATAACTGCTAACTTGGAACCTAGTCTAGCATGAAACAACACGTTTCCAGGCAAGGACAAGATTGAAGACTGGAGGTAAAGCCCCCACATTTTAAATGATTGTAATTTTAGGTATTATGGATGGAATGAAATCACAGGATCACAGAAAAATGTATGTTGGAAGGAACATCTGGCGATCATTTACAACCAGGCTCCCGCTTAAAGGAAGGATAATGTAAAACCTTAAATAAGGCTGTTCACAACTTCTCCAGTCAAGTTTTGAAGATCTCCAGGGATGGAGACACCACACTTTCTCTGTTCTGGTACTTAACAGCTGTCATTGCAGTTAAGCATTCAGCTTCCTAATGTGCAGTTTAGATTTCCCTTGTTGCAACTAATCTTTTGCCCTTTGTCTTTATGATTTATGCCTCTGAGAAGGGTCTGACTCCGTCTTCCATACAATCTTCCTTTCTGGTAGTAAAAGAGTGCAATTACATTTTCTCCTTACCCCCTTCCCCCTTAAGTCCTTTCTTCTCCAGCAGCAAAGCTCCCAGCCTCTGCCATGACTGGTGTCCTTGTTCTCCCCTGCCTGAAGACAGCCTCTCGCTATTCCCTCCTCTCAGAGATGTGGGGATTGGTTGCCTTTACCTTCAATCTCTATGCAGTTTCTGCGGGTCTCCTGTTCCTAGTCTCTGAAGTTACACAGCCTGGACACCTCCTCTTTGAAATGAAAGAGGAAGCCCAACACTAGTCTGCTCTGATCCCACAAGACTTCCCACAGAGCAGACAAATCCTAGTTGTTATAACAGTTAAGACTGTACTCCCTAAAAATGGTATTGGGCAAGTTCGTTATTACTACATTCTTCATCTACTGTGGTTTTTTGCTTGTTTTCCTCCACCTACAGTGAAATTCATGCTGACTGTCTTAAGTAAGAAATGTTGTATTTGATTGTATCTTCAGAATTTGTGTCCTTCTCTAGAAGATTGCTTTATTAATTTTTTTAGGATAACTGAGTATGTTTACAGCTATGCATTATAGAACTGACCAAAAGCACTTCTAGTGTAAAATTTTTAATACTGATGGAGAGAAAACTTCAAAATAGCATACTGCTGATCTTTTATTCCTATTAAATAGAACAACTTCCTTTCAGAACTATTGTTTTGACTTTTATTTGGAGTTGAAATAAGCTGAGGTATAAATTAAGTTAAAACAGTACTATTGAGTTAAAATAAATCTCAAACTTTTTAAAAATAAATGCTTTAACCTATCAGACTTGAGCATGTCAGTATTTTCAACTAACAATCTATATAAATGCACTGTATCACTGTTTCCAGGAGAAAATGAAGGTGTTGGAAAAAATGCAACTGACTCTAATTTGTTGTTTTCTTTAAGTTCTTAATGGAGCCAATTTTTGTTACCACAAGTTTATAGTTCATTTGCATCCTTTAATATTTATAATTACTCAGAAAAATATTTTGATTTATTTTTTCATTATTTACAAGCTATTATACAGTTATATCATCACACTATATTGGTAAATGAAGTATTTTTACTTTCTTCCATTGTTTTCCTCTCTGCAAAGTAAAATTTATTACTTCATATGCATGGCTCACATACATTCCTAATCTTTATTTTGTTAGCATTGCCTTGTGGACATCAATTCCTAGGAATCCTTCTCATTTATAGGTATAAACGGTTTCAGAGACTTTGCTTTCTGTTGACAGTCAAAAGTTCTCTTTTATCTGCTAATCCTTGCTAAAATGCATACCTCTGAATATGTCCCAATTTTTACTCTTGACAAATAATTTTGCACTCCTACTTTTTCTTAAGACTCCTCAAAATTGCATAAAGTTCATAAGGTAGAGCATAAAGTAGAGCAGCACTTTTCTCTGAAAACTTCTGTGAAACTGATAAACTTTACGTTTGGATATAAAGCAAGATGGGCCCTACCATTCTCTGTGATTTTGAGGAGACAGACTGCTGGAATACAGAAAAGCACCCTCTGCATGTCCCTTTGCTCAGACTCTTCTGCGTACCACAAGATAACCTTTAGACAATAATTTCTTTGGTGTAAGGAATATCTTATCATAAGCTTGTACAATATTGGGTAAGTGCATGCTAATAAACATAAAAGAAAGATATTAATGGTGGACAACCATATAGTTTCATCTCTGCTGTAACTTCTGGCAGAACAATTGATTTTTGTGCTACCTAAATCTGTTTAATTACCACTAAATAAAATTAAAAGTTTTGTTTCCTCTCTCTTAATTATAGTAAAATCTTTACATCATACCTTTAACTAGGTTCTCCATTTTAATTTTGAATTGTTAGTCCTATCTTCCACTTCTTGACTCATTTCTTAATAAATTATAAGTCAATTTTTGTTCTTGTTTTTTAAGAAATCTGTGAATAAATATGTCTAAGGTTCTACAAGTATACAAATAAGATCTGCAGTGTAAATCTTAAATCGAGTCATCTATATCAGTTAATAAATTACAGTACAGTAAACAGGAGGTGAGGCAGAGCCCCAGTATTCCAGTACTGCAGGTCATGAAGATGAATGGCAGAACAATTACTATAATTTCCTCAAAAAGTTGTAGAATAATTAGTTAATATATTCGTCATTAACTTCTCTTCAATACTGGGGGTGGGGTGGGGGTGGGGAGATAAAAGAGCTCACAAAAACCCAAAACAAACCTTCAATGAATTTCAAAGCCTTTTAACTAGCAGAAATGTGTTTATAAAATAATGTGAGCAAAGATGACATTAGGCATAGCCACTGTGCTTGTGCTATGTCACCTGGGATTAATTTATATAATAAGTGGGCAGGCAAGTTTGTTAAACAATTGTGTACATTGAGAACTTAGTTATCAAATCATCAGATAACCAGATAATCTGGCTTGTTAATGTGCAACAAACCAAATATCTTGGAACAACCAATAAGGGAAAATTTCACTGAGGGTTACCATGTTAGTACTGTACAATGCCAAACACATTACAGAAGCAGAGTTGTTTGTTTGTTTGTTTGTTTGTTTGTTTGTTTTCATCCAGTGCTAAATACAAACAGAAAAGAAGACAGAATCCTCTGACTACTTCTGTCTTCCTGGAGGACATGAGGGTGACTAAACAGCTACAAAATCAGCAGCTGATGCTGGGGTATTAACACCTAGATAAATTTGAGTAAAATTATTTATTTTTATCTTGAGAAATCTAGTTTTGTTGTAAAGGATTGTTTTTACTTTGTTCATAATTTTAATTATATTTGAAGAAGCAGCTTTAGTTTTTTAACAAGATATAAATCATTTACAACATTTCCTTCCTGTCCTTAAAAATGACCACAGAAACTGATATTCTTCTGGTTGCACCTGTGCCAGTAGTTCTTGCTGTGGCTTGTAGTAGAGGAAAAGTAACCTACAGCACAGGCACACAGAAATACTGTGAATATATAAGGCTGACACTTCTGCTTCAAACCAACCCAGAAACTGCTAGGTAGTACTTTCCTGCCAGGCATCGTATGAGGAGGCTAAAACATCTCTAAAAGCTCACAGGGGAGGAATACAAAACTAGCTTTAAATATAGGCAGCATTTTTATATGCTGCTTATGAAGCTGTAAATGGAGTTGTGCAAAAGGAAGGTGGGGTTGGTGGGGAAAGGATGCAATTTTAATGGTTGTGACAGTGACTCTGTGTCTATAATGTGTTTCTGTCAAGGTCTAATCAGTAGTGCATACTAGTTATCTGTGTAGGTGCTTTCACATTGAGTTTTAAAATAACTAGGAAGTTTATGCACAATTTAGCAATTGGTTATCTGGGGATCTAGAAGAGCAGCGTGATGCCAATAAGCAGGAATAACTACTACTGTGCAGTCAGCAACCTCAGTGGCAGTACACTATCGTTCTGTCCCTCTGCAGCAGAGACCAAATCTGTACTGTGGCCCGCTGTAATCAGCAAATGACCTGAGGACCTTAGAGGGGGTCATAGCCTTATTTCTTTGGAGATTGCTTCTCTTCCTCCAAACGCAGAAATGCGGTTGATCACTGCTGAAAATAACAGAATTTAAAATTCATCAAAATAAAATACTCTGTGTGTAAATTACTGTAATTCTCCTGAGCAGATGCAGACTAGTGAATCATGGCCACTTTGCAGTTACGTTTACCATTCCTCTGTAAGTAGTCTTTTTCTTTCTGGCCTGCACACAGATCATCTTGATTTTTTGATTCACTTCATTAAGTAAAAAACGTCAATACACAAAGAGAAAGAGAAAATAAAATAGAAGCAAATTTCTTTTGCTTCGAACTACTGCATACCATGGTATACGGGTCTGGTGAATATGAAACTGGAGAGGAAATCATCTTCCAATCTGCCCCAGATTCCTGATCTGGATTGAGAACAAATCACCACTTCTCAAAGTTATTCACTGTACATCAAAGCACAAGCATTGACCATCTGGTTCTTATCATTGTGTGTACTTCCTCTTCTTTCTCTGCTGCAGTTTTAGGAGAAACACTTTCCAGAACATATTATTCTCAGAAGAAGTAAGAAATTAGGAACATCACCCTGTAAAAGAGATTTCATATCTGTATCCCTGTCTTGTGAATTTATTTCACAACCAGTCTGCTCATAGGCAATTTTCCAAAGCAGAAAGAGGACAAAAACAACAGACTGTGAAATTTCTAGCAAATCACCTATCAGATTCTAGCAAATCAACATATCAAATACAAAGTTCATAGAATCATTTAGGTTGGAAAAGACCTCTAAGATCATCGAGTCAAACCGTTAACCTAGCACTGCCAAGTCCCACGAAACCACGTGCCACATCTACACATCTTTTAAATACCTCCAGGGTTGGTGACTCAACCACTTCCCTGGGAAGCCT
>NW_008824761.1:3394867-3413238 GCF_000699105.1 Pygoscelis adeliae | reverse complement strand
AGCGAGGACTGCTGATAAATCATGGAAAGTGGCTTGGTGAGCACTTCTGCCAGCTCCCTCCGTACCCTTGGGTGGATCCCATACGGTCCCATAGACTTCTGTGTATCTAAGTGGTGTAGCAGGTCTCTAACCATTTCCCCTTGGATTATGGGGGCTTCATTCTGCTCCCCACCCCTGTCTTCCAGCTCAGGGGGCTGGGTACCCCAAGAACAACTGGTCTTACTGCTAAAGACTGAGGCAAAGAAGGCATTAAGTACCTCAGCCTTTTCCTCATCCTTTGTCACTATGTTTCCCCTGCCATCCAATAAAGGATGGAGATTCTCCTTAGCCCTCCTTTTGTTGCTAATGTTTTTATAGAAACATTTTGTATTGTCTTTTATGGCAGCAGCCAGGTTAAGTTCTAGTTGAGCTTTGGCCCTTCTAATTTTCTCCCTGCATCACCTCACGACATCCTTGTAGTCCTCCTGAGTCACCTGCCCCTTCTTCCAAAGGTCATAAACTCTGTTTTTTTCCTGAGTTCCAGCCAAAGCTCTCTGTTCAGCCAGGCCAGTCTTCTGTCCCGCCAGCTCTTCTTTTGGCACATGGGGACGGCCTGCTCCTGCGCCTTGAAGATTTCCTTCTTGAAGAATGTCCAGCCTTCCTGGACTCCTTTCTCCTTCAGGACTGCCTCCCAAGGGACTCTGCCAACCAGGCTCCTAAACAGGCCAAAGTCTGCCCTCTGGAAGTCCAAGGTAATCATTCTGCTGACCCCCCTCCTTACTTCTCCAAGAACCGAAAACTCTTAGCATTTTGTGATCGCTATGCCCCAGACATCCTCCAACCATCACGTCACCCACAAGTCTTTGTCTGTTCACGCAACAGGTCCAGCAGGGCACTGTCACTAGTTGGCTCACTCACCAGCTGCGTCAGGAAGTTATCTTCCACACACAGTTCTTACAAGTGGACCAGAATTTCACTTTAGAAATCTGTCAGCTTCATCTCTGGCTCTGAAAAAAGCTTAGCATACCTCTGTTATGATCCAGAATTCATGTCATAATAGTTGTACACATACTGTTATGCTAATAGTCCACAGTTCTGGAAAGTAACTTTTTTGCTGTTGTTACATCTGAATAGATTTGCTGTAGAAAATATGAGATAATACATTAAGTGTTCCTCAGTTTACACTATTGCATTTTAATACACATGTAACCCATTCAATATTTTGAGAGACTTGATGAGAAATCAAACTACAAAATAACATGTTATGCCAGGTGGTTTGTATGGTGAGGCCTAAAGGCAAGTTTCTTGCATTTCCCACTGAAATACTCACTACCACCCAAAACCCCAGAAAGTTTATTAAAACATTTTCTAAACTTGAATGCTGCTTATGCTTTTTTTTTGCCTTTGATATCACTAACTTCCTTTCATGATTGTCTGAGCAAGGAGAACAAAAAAAATAAAAGAGGGAGCTAAAGTTCTCAGCCCGAGAAGAGATGAGCTGCACAGGCTATGCACTCAGTAACCAGCAGTCATACGGTACAGTTAACAGAGCCAAGGGCAGAACTAGCATCTGTCAAAGCTACAAACCTGATGACTGTATGCTTACAGTCAATACGCCTGAAAATCTTATCCCAAGGTCTGTGTCTGAGCTTCCATTTGGAAAAACAGAAACCAGGTGAAGCTGATGATAGAATAAAATGTAGAAAACTTCTCCACATTCACCAGCATTATCCAACCTCCTACCATGAAATAATGTCGCTGTCTATTTCACAGAATCATAGAATCATAGAATAGTTTGGGTTGGAAGGGACCTCTAAGGATCATCTAGTCCAACCCCCCTGCTGTGGGCAGGGACATCTTCCACTAGATCAGGTTGCTCAGAGCCCCGTCCAACCTGACCTTGAAGGTTTCCAGGGATGGGGCATCCACCACCTCTCTGGGCAACCTGTTCCAGTGCTTCACCACCCTCAGCGGAAAATATTTCTTCCCTCTATCTAGTCTAGATCTATCCCCCTTTAGTTTAAAGCCATTCCCCCTTGTCCTGTCGCAACAGGCCCTGCTAAAAAGTTTGTCGCCATCTTTTTTATAAGCCCCCTTTCAGTACTGATAGGCTGCAAGAAGGTCTCCCCAAAGAAGTATTGAAAGGCTGCAATAAGGTCTCCCTGAAGCTTTCTCTCCAGGCTGAAAGCGACTCTCAGCCTTTCTTCATAGGAGAGGTGTTCCATCCCCCTGACCATTTTCGTGGCCCTCTTCTGCACCCGCTCCAACAGGTCCGTGTCTTTCTTCTGCTGAGAGCTCCAGAGCTGGACACAGTACTCCAGGTGGGGTCTCACAAGAGCAGAGGAGAGGAGCAGAATCCCCTCCCTCCACCTGCTGGCCATGCTTCTTTTGATGCAGCCCAGGATACGATTGGCGTTCTGGGCTGCAAGTGCACATTTCTGGCTTATGTCCAGCTTTTCATCCACCAGTACCCCCAAGTCCTCGGCAGGCCTGCTCTCAATCCCTTCATCCCCCAGCCCGGATTGAGGGTTGCACCTCCGACCCAGGTGCAGGACCTTGCACTTGGCCTTGTTAAACCTCATGAGGTTCACACAGGCCCATTTCTCGAACTTTATGTGGCAATTCTCAACATCAATACAGTGATCAGTTTGGAAATCCCATGTAATCAGTCATCTCTCGTCCTGTTTTCGGCTGGGATAGAGTTAATTTTCTTCCGAGTATCCTGTATAGTGCTGTGTTTTGGATTTAGTATGAGAATAATGTTGATAACACACTGATGTTTTAGTTGTTGTTAAGTAGTGCTTACACTATGCCGAAGACAGCCTCCATCTATCACATCGCTCACAAGTCCTTCTCTGTTCGCAAACAATAAGTCCAGCAGGACACGTTCCCTAGTTGGCTCAGTCACCAGCTATGTCAGGAAATTATCTTCTACATGCTCCAGGAACCTCCTAGACTGTTTCCTCTGTGCTGTATTGTATTTCCAACAGACATCTGGTAAGCTGAAGTCTTATATATATGACACATAGTGTCACATATTTGATGAACATGACAGAGGAAGCTCCACTTGGAGTCTGGTATCTTTGGCTAAGTTTCTCTGTTATGAAGGGTGTGATGTATGTTGTAATCTGAACGAGACATTTGGTTGCTTACGCTATGCCTAAATATAGTAGCTTAGTGACCATTCTTTAGTCTTGAGGTTAAGTAGCACACCATAAGGACACCCACAGGAGAAGGCTGTGTATCGGAAATGTTCCCAGGCCAATATTATGTTCTCATTCATGCCCAGGCATCATTGTGTGTCATTTGGTTTGGGCCAAAACTATACCAGGATACATTATGTATACAATATTTACATAGCTCATGGCTACATTGACCATGTCAGATGGATCTGCTCCAGATAATCATCTCTTGTCCCAAGGCAAAGTAGTACAAAACAGTTTGTATTCACACTGCCTAGGGATAGCCCTTTTTAAAACAGACTGTGTCTCTACTGCATGACCTAACTTACTTGAAATTTTCTGGGCCCTGTGTTAAGTTTGGTCCCTTATTATTCTTTGGCGCAAACTTCTTTGATGTAGTTCAGTATTTGAAATTATGCTAGGGCTAACACTGTAGTTGACAAAATATTTTTTTAAATATCATGAGATTAGGAATGGCTGTGATGGATGGGCGAGAGGAATGTTTTAGAAAATCGTGTAGAAATGGAGGAAACAGACCTTTTCAGATTCTGTGTCTTCATCCATCCTGCCTTACTGGAGAGGATCTGAAGTAAACTATGTCCACAGCTACACATGGATTTTCATTCCAGGGAATTTTGTCACTACAAAGAAAAGTCAAGAAGTGAACATGTTTCTATAGTGTTGGCAGTCCAGGAACTGAGAACTGGGTCTGCACTGCTAAATTATTTGGTAGTGTTGACATAATGCCTCTATGAGGCGCCTCACACATTATATATACTTATACTTTATTTCGCTTATGAAGACAAAACTGCAAAACAGGCTGGAGCACTTTTACACAAGTGAAGAAATACAGTTCTTTCAGGACATGAAAAGATGAAATGAAAAAGTAGGGCACATCATGTGGTGGCTATGAAAGGTTTTTTCGAAATGGGACTTACAATACACCTGAAGCCCTACTTTAGGTATCTAAATCTTTTACTGGCTCTTGATCACAGACCATTGACATTAAACAGTGGCAATAATATTACTTTAATCTGTGTAGTCCTACACAGGAATCCTGTACTTTTAAGAAAAAGGAGGAAAGTGAACAACTTTGCAGTGAAAATAGAAAAAAGTAGCAACTTAAAAGTGTGAACTCTGACATACATTTTCTAAGTATTTGATCTTTAGGGCTCTCCAAACCAAAATGAAATGTATCCTAAAATCAGCCCAATGACTTTCCAACTTATGTTATCAAAGAAATGCATTCTACAATAGATAAAAAGGAGACATTTTTAAGGAAAGAAACAAAATAATTGGGAGAGCAATTTTGAAGTTTGCAGACTGATAATTTTCAGGGGTCACACCGTTCAGACTCTTAATTTTTTAGTCCAGCAACTTTTTACACTCCTAAAAATGACACAGATATAAATTTGTAGGACATAACAGTGTTTTCTCTGCTTCATAACTTCACCAATGATGAAAGTACTGTTTCTTGTTTTCATTTATATTAGCTTAAATAAATATTAAACCTTGTAATGAAATTTGTCTGACTAGTTATTTTTCTTTGAACACAGACTTAAAATTATTTGTAAAGACTATTTGAGTTCTACATAGTTCTAATACCAACAGGTAATTACACAGATGTGACACTGTTTATATGTAAAACCAGTAAGGTTTGTTATGTCTTGTTTTTTCCCCAAGAAATCTATGAGTAACAATATACCCCATTGTACAGTACATGAGTTTCCAGCATTCTTTAAAAACAATGTAAATTATTCTGCTCTGTTATCATTCAGGTGTAGATTTAAAATTTATAGATAAAACATGATGTCACGGAGCCTGTCTTCTCTCTTGAAAAGTAAAATTTTGATGTGCAACAATGCCTGTCAAATGGATAATGCAAGTACAAGTTAGGAATAGATATACATTTCCTGCTTCAGGTTGTTCTTTTCCCCTCCTACATGAAGTTAATAGTAAAGGTACAACAAGTTAACAGGAAACTTACCACGTATATTAATAATCAGAAACTTACAGAAAAATGGTATGGTCGTTATGTTAATTTTTCTCTTCTTTATCAGTATAATTATTATAGCCCTCTGGTTAATCCCAGTAATGCTTTTGTAGGTGTTAATATAATCAGTATTAGTGTGAACTTTTCAAATCTGACCTTCTTGATTTATTTCTGAAGGCTGCAAAGTAAAACACACCACCTGCTTCTGTCTAAAATAGAAAACAAACGTTTGGAGAGCACTTTAGTGGAAATAGACTTAACATTTTGCTCTTTATAAGGTCTGCCTTGATCCACCTTGAGGAAAACTTTCTTAACCCTCTTCTACTCTACAAATGAACTGAATGTAAAAGTTCCTTTTTTCCATAAAATCAATGAAGATTTAAACATGAAATCACTTATAACTAGAAAGTCCATTTAGTCATATATCAGTGATGAATGGATATTTTATGCTTCAGATGAACATTTCCATTTCTTATGGCACACGGTGAGTCCAAAATCACATCATCATCATCTTCCTTTACACACAGTGAGAAAACTCTTTTCTTTGTGTACAAATAGAGAAACTTTCAAAGACGAACATGAAAGATAGATAAGTTTATTTAGAAAACAAACAAAAAAAAAAGTAGTTGTTAAAGATGAAACGAAAAAAGGTATTATGATACCCTAAACAAAAAGTTGCATAATTATTGGTTACCTGACTATCTTTGGAGGCAACAGAATTGGAGGCTGAACTAACTATTCTCCAAGTTTTTTTATGACTTCTTTTCATATCATATTCTTCTGAGTTGACATTATTGATGTGACTGTATTTAATCTGTTCCAGCCAAGTACACTGAAAGTTAAGGGAATATATTGTAACATATCAAGACTTGTGAAAATCAGCCAAATACATTCTATAATGCCAAAAGAAAGCCAAAAAGCATGAAAAACTGCCACTTCATTCAAATTATGTAACATTCATTATAATTATTGAATAGATCCTGAAGACTTGGATCAGATTATTAAACAAGTCAATTTAACTAGTAAATAAATAAAAAAAAAAGTAATTAATATGAAGTGTTACAAACTAGACATAATTGGTAACAGGGAGTTATGCCCTAAAAATCAGGGTAATTTAATTTCATAGTTACAAACAGACCTGCAATTAGTATTTGATATTCTTACTTTTTTGTGTCAGGAAACACAGACCTAGCTGGAGCAGGTACATATGATGCTTTACAATTTATTAATCAAGTACTAAATTCTATTAACATTGCACATGATTAGCACATTAGCACTTTACTTCTAGTAGATTGATTTTAACGCGGTTGCTATCTGGTTAATCAGGATAATAAGTCTTTGTAAAAGCTGTTTCTACATCTATAAGAACTTTCCTCATTTGTCCCACTCAACAAAAATGAAAACACATCAGTGTGTTTTATTGGTCGCTAGCCATCATGTATATTTAAATAAGGGACTGTATATTTTTGCTAGGGACTGACAGTATACAAATCTTGTGGTATGGGGAAACCTTCACAATCAATTATGCTCTGCAGAGTTATCCAGCAAGTGATCTATAAGTTTAATGTGAGGCTGGACAAGACAGTTAAGCTGATCAAATTACATTGAAAAAAAAGCATCCAATTCCCTCTTGTGCTCTTAGCTTCACAGTCCTGTACAGCTCCTCTGTTATTTCAGTCCTGCTGCATGTTTAGTCCTTTGATAAGCTATGGGACTAAATGAAAATCAGCAACATTATGTTGCTGACGAGCACCAGAGGTAGCACAAGGGTGTTGAAAGTGGGAGGGAAAGATGAGATGGGACAGGAGGACTCCCCTACTGTGTGGCCATCATATGAAGTCACAATCTTAGTCACCATTCTCAAGATGTTAAAGATTCAAGCACTAGTATCAAGTACACAAACATTTGAAACTAATTCCTGAAAAAGGGCTTTGTGGTGAAAAGAAAAATCAAACAAGTACAACTTCAATCCACTCTTTCATAATTATTTGCCATTTTTATCGGTGTAATTGAGAATAATGAGAATATACATGAACTTGAACATAACCATGGCTGCCTGGGCGCCCTGGGGGGCGGGCCCGGGGGAGGGGGGAGCAGGCTATTTAAAAAAATGCTCTTTTTTTCCCCCCCTTTCTTTTTTTTTTTTTTTTTTGTCTGATTCAAATAAGTACAGGAGGTGTGGTCATTTTTAAAAGGGCCAAGCAATAAAATCTGGGTTTCAAGTGAAGCCATTTTTCACCTAATTGTTCTGTGAGAAAGCTGCTTAATTCATTATGTTTTCTTCCCAAGATTTAGCACATTAGCCAGCAAAAAAAAAAACCAAAACAACAAAACAAACGACAAAGAAACCCCACCAAAACTAAAACACCTTTCCAACAAAATTTTAAAATTTGCACGCCTTTTGACATCATCTGTTTTGCCTGTTTTCTTCATAATTTGAACAGATATATCAGTTTTGTCTTGTTGTCCATGAGCACTCAAAGATAACTGCCTTAAGGCATATTCATTTAAGGAGGAGTTTTCCAAAATGACAGCAAATCCTTTCTGATTATGCTCAAAGGACTCCAATTCAGTATCCTAGCCATTTTTTCCTTTCAAATAGTGATTTAAATGAGCACTCCACCCTCATCTAGATGTAACTGTCTCAAAAATTACTGGTGTCAGAAATGACTTAAAAAACAACTGAAAAGCTGAAAAAAATAAATCCAGAAGGATATGTTTTCTAAAGATTTTTCAAACTTGAACAAAATTATTTTCAGAAGGATACTCTTCCTTATTATTGTGATTTTTAAACTTATAAAAAAAATATGATTTGAATGGAAAAAACCTTCCAGTTCTGCATTGTTTTCCTTCCATTGTCTTCTGCCTATCAGAAATGTAGTTACTGACCCACTTTGCCTTTTTCTCCAGTGCCAGATGTTAGTATGTCTCAAAGCTTTTGTATCTCCAAGAGTATTTACCAAAACAACTATTTGCATTTTCTGGGGAAGATCTAGATACAAACTTATATTGTATTGTTTCATGTAGCTCAGGATCACAGTGTCTCAAAAGCAGCACTGGAAGACAGAATCTTTCTCTTGGGTATTTGGCTGCGTTTCAGGGAAGTGTCTCTTCTTAAATTCAAAGAATAATCTGACAAAAACAATTCTCACAGCACTCAGCAAAATGATTGTAAACCATCCAAAACACTTGCCTAGTCTGGTGGCAGCCTTGTTTGCCTGATAACCAAAGAGGAGTGGAAAGAGAAGGAGAATACAGCTTACCTAAGACAAAGAAAAACCATAAATATCCCTTACTTTAGCCATGGAAAAAGTGTACACCTACCTGTACAAAACATCAGTTTTCAGTGGTAGGATAGCTATGAAAAACAGAAGTGACTGAAAACTTATTGCGTGTATTTGACATTTGACATTTGACCAGCAAACCTGGTGCCACATTTAGGTACATTTGTTTTCTCTCCCTCTACACCTGCAACTAGAAGAGATTCCAGGAAGAAAATTATTACATTGAAGAATGTCTATAGATTGAATACCAGATTTTCACTGATTTAAATAAGATAATTTGTCACTTAATAATACTTCTCAAGATAAGCAAAGATGGGAAATGCGGACATTGGATTTCATTGTCTGTGCTGTAACATGATTGTCTTCTAACACGTCACTGGGACTTGATTTTGTATTTTGTTAGCATTATGTAATTTGAAAAGTTTACTGTTAAGCCAGATATGAACTGATGAGATTTATTAAGTGTTTGGGTGATTGAGATAATTTGTCTTACCCTTTTATTTTACTTTAACATTTTTAATTCTCTGTTTTCTGCAGGGTCTTTTCTTTTTCTTTCTTTTTTTTTTTAATCAAGAGAGTGAGAAAAAGATGAATTTTTATTCTATATGAGACTTGGATTAGATCAAAATAACAGATTTAGTTTTCAGAATGTCTTCCCTCACCTTGCTGTAAATCTGAACAGAAGATTTATAGCAACACACACAATTTTTAAAGTTGTTTCAGTAATAGTCAGCAGTCAAACTATTATAATTTAAACTTACTATGAAGCCCTACAGAGTTCATTTTACAAGAAAGCTAAGATGCATTGAAAAACAAGGTGAGTTAAGGTCTCTTTGCCATTGTGGTAATGTTTCTGAGAAAATCAGTAGTGATAATGTCTAATAAGACTGCATGCTATTGTAAGATTTCACTCAAAAAAGTTAAGCCAATAGAAAAAGACAAGGTCATGGTAATGCTGCTTTTCTGTTTGCATGATTATACTCCAACTTTAACATCTTTGTACTCTGTTATTTCAGAGTCTCTTAATAAGAGAAAAAAAGGAAAAAAAGGAAATAAAGGAAGTCTTTGCTGTATTTCAATGGCAATGAGTAAAGGCAGCAATTTGTTGAGATTTTTCTAAGTTGATATGAAAATATCTTGATATATGTTGATATATGAATTAAATAAGAAACCAAATTATATTGGGTTTCTTATTTAATTCATATATTATGGCATTTTAGCTAACATTTTGTGTAAACTGTTTTTGAGGAAGTTAATTATATGCATATTTTTAATATATCTGTTTAATATTAGTGTTTTTTAGATATCAGGTGATGCAGAAAGGATTAATGTAAATTACATTCTAGCAAATCACAAAACTTCACATTGAAGTCATATAAGAAACTGTTACTAATAATCATCTTGGAAATATAATTTGTTAAAATGTGAAGACAAAAACTGCGCTCCTCCCTTGTTGAGAAGTGAGTTGAAATCAGAATCTCTGGGCTTCGCTGTGTGACCTTAACTGGGTATTATGTTTGTCACCTTCCTGTAAGAGACACGGGAAAGTAAGCTCAGTGGAGAGTGGACAGGAAGTTGTACAGAAATGGGTGGAAATTATTTTATTTTTTTTTAACAGCAGAACAGCCAAAGCTTTTGCTCATGTTGAGTAATAGTTTGTACAGATATTAAGTCTTTTTTTAGTCCAAAGTAACTTTAAAAGGACTTTAAAATATTGACTTTTTTCTTGTTTGGATATCTCTTCTGCTAACATGCCTGTACAAAGATAATGTCAACATACACTTGCTTTGGTAAAAATATTTTATTGGTCCTTACTATTATGTCCAGATTTGAGATTTCATTTGTTTTATCAATATGTGTATACAGTGATGATGTGAAATAAATCTGTATTTTGTTAGGGTTTGATAATATTTGAAAATAAAATAGAAGTAGTAATTCTACTGCATTCTAGCAAGAACAAAGTGACCACATTTTATACTACTATTAGCATTACTTATGGTACACTGAATTATTAATATCTGAGACTCTGGTCTATTGATGCCAAATATGTCTGCAGTATAAAACAGAGAAAGGAGGGAAAAGATAAACTGGTGACTTATGCTTTAGAGTCAAATTCCAGTTCTTTTGGGGGTTGGGAACACTTATTTTCCTTGTATTTTGGACATAATGAAAATGTTATTTTTTCTTTAATTTTATGCAAGGATCAGACCTTTGTGCAGCTCCCCTTAATCTTCCCCTGGATCAAGTGCTCTATACAGTTGTTTATAAGGGCCAGACTAAATGGGTTCATTCTTTTATAAAGAGAATGAATCACAACATCCCAATCTGTTCTGTGTCCCACCAAAGAGACCTAAACTGTTCCAGTCAAGAACTGAACACCCTTAAAGACAATTTACTATGAAGTAATAGTGATGATAATAAAACAAACCAGCATTTATTTGCCATCTAATCTTAAACCAAAATCCTGAAGTCAGAATGCCTAGACTGCACTGAAGAAAGCCTTTATTATGCAAAGCAGCATAGGACACCTGCAAACCCTTTCTTTCCCCATGGATTTCCAGAGTGCAGTTCCATGTACTCCAGCAGCAAAGTTGGTTTAAAGGATCACTTTTCTAATACCACTTGCTCATTCCTGCCCCTATGCTAGAATTCATCACTTCTTCAATGTAGCAGTGCAACTATTTATAATGTTGTACTGTAAACTGGATCATTGATGTGAATAACAAACCTTGGAGACTTTTATTAATACAGTTAATTTCAGGGATCTATTCTACATTATGGCCTTACAAGTGTTTTCAGCAGCACAAAAGAGAGGGTGGTGAATGAGAACAAGCAGTGGGGGATCAAGGTCTGTGCATTTGTGTAGGGAGTGAGGACCTCTTAAATTAGCTTCACTTCCAAAGCAAATACATGTGGAACTACACTCAGTCTTCCACCTGCTCTCTTCTTTAATACAACCTCTATTCACATTGTTCTTCTGTTCCTCCCTCCAGGGAGGATTCACTGTTTAAAGCAAATATCTGGTAGTTGAAAATTCCATTCTCTTAGCAAAGTGTAATTTCTCAGGTAGGAGGGCCTCATTCAGTTCCCAATAGCCCTGCATACACAAACATAAATATCTGCAACCTCCCATCACAATATAAGATTTTTAACACATTCTTTCCTTTATTTCAGATGTAGAGAGAAAGGGAAACTAAGGCAGGCATAATGATGACAAATGTATTCTCACACTCTTCACTCAGTCAGTCCTGCTTCTATTGTAATTAACAAACTTCTCTTTTACTTCAAAGGAAACAGATTACTGATGAACTGTAGGTAGACAGAAACAGTAAATTGAAACAATACATTACATGAGCAGTAGCAGTAATCTCTCCAATTTCATGTTAGATCTTACATTTTCTTGATATAATTCCTGCCCCTTTAACAAAATTTAAGAAAAGAATGCAAACTAGTACAAGTGTGAAAGCCCAAGAGCCTGGGAAAACACTTTGCATATGAAAGTACTGAGCAAAGACTGGAGCTTCAGTAGAAAAATACTACTTTTTTTTTTTTTTTCTTCTCAGAGTGGGTCAACTGTTTCACTTAATAAATCATGGAAAACTATGAAAGTTATCTTACGTCCCTTTACTCAACCTGTGATGACATTGCAGCACATCAGAAATACATTTTGTCTCAAATTGATGCACAATCACAGAATCACAGAGTCACAGAATCACGGGATTGTTGAGGATGGAAGGGACCTCTGGAGGTCATCTGGTCCAACCCCCCTGCTCAAGCAGGGCCATCTACAGCCAGTTGCCCAGGACCATGTCCAGATGGCTTTTGAATATCTCCGAGGAGGGAGACTCCACAATCTCCCTGGGCAACCTGTTTTGGTGCTCAGTCACCCTCACAGTAAAGAAGTGTTTCCTGATGTTCAGACAGAACCTCCTGTGTTTTGTTTTGTGCCCATTGCCTCTTGTCTGGTCACTGGGCACCACTGAAAAGAGCCTGGCTCCATTCTCTTTACACACTCCCTTCATATACGTTGACAAGTTATTCCCTGATCCTCATCTTCTCCAGGCTGGACAGTCCCAACTCTTTCAGTCTTTCCTCCTATGAGTGGTGCTCTGGTCCTTTCATCATCTTTGTGATCCTTTGTAGGACTCTCTTCAGTATGTCCATGTCTCTCTTGTACTGATGAGCCCAGAACTGGACACAGCTCTCCAGGTGTGGCCTCACCAGTGCTGAGTAAAGGCGAAGGATCACCTCCCTCAACCTGCTGGCAATAATTTGCCTAATGCAGTTGATGATACCATTAACCATTTTTGTTGCAAGGGCACACTGCTGGCTCATGTTCACCTTGCTGTCCACCAGGACTGCCATGTCCTTTTCTGCAAAGCTGCTTTCCAGCTTGGCAATCCCCAGCATATACTGGTGCCTGGGGTTGTTCCTTCCCATGTCAGGACCTTGTGCTTCCCCTTGTTGAACTTCATGAGGTTCCTGCCAGTCCATTTCTCCAGCCTGTTGAGCTCCCTCTGGATGTCAGTACAACCCTCCAGCATAACAGTCACTCCTCCCAGTTTAGTGTAATCTGCAAACTTGTTGATGGTACATACTGCCCCATAATTCAGATCATTAATGAAGATGCTGAACGGGACTGGACCCAGTGCTGACCCCTGGGGTACACCACTAGTTACTGGCCTCTAACTAGACTTTGCACTGCTGATTGCCACCCTCTGGGCCAGGCTGTTCAGGTAGTTTTCAATTTACCTCACTACCTGCTCATCCAACCCATACTTCAACAGCTTCTGTATGAGGATCTTATGGGAGACAATGTCAAAGACCTTACTACAGTCCAGGTAGACAATATCCACTGCTCTGCCCTCATCTACCAGGACAGTCATTTCATTGTAAAAGTTTATCAAGTTGGTCAAGCATGATTTCCCCTTGCTGAATATGAGGTCCAGCAGAACAGCTCTCCTTGTTGCTGCTCTATCACTTGCAGGAGGATGTTATCATCAATGCACTCCAGGAACCCGCAGAATTGCTTATGTCCTGCTGTGTTGTCCCAAACACCCTCCATCAGGGTGATTGAAGTCCCCCATGAGGACCAGGGCCTTCAAACCTGAGGCTGCTCCTAACTGTCTGTAGAGGGCCTGATCCACTTGGTCTTCCTGCCCTATAGAAGATACCTACTATAATGTCACCTTTACCTGTCCTGTCTTTTATCCTAATTCATAAGTTCCCAGTTGGCTCCTCATCCACCTCCAGGCAGAGCTCCATGCATTCCAACTGCTCTCTCACATAAAGGGCAACTTCCTTTCCTTGTCTTCCCTTCTTGTCTTTCCTAAAGAGCCTGTATCTCTCCATTGCAATGGTAACAAATTAACGTAACCCAAGCCTTTTTTCACACTGTAAACACCCAGAATGATATTATCAGTTTTTTTTCCATTTTATCTTGTCTCTGTCTTTATCTCTGGATCATTGCAACTAAGATTCATACCATATTCAAAATCTGCTATCCAGTCAGCAGTGCTTACAGTTTGTGATACAGGCAGCTTCAGTAGTGCTGCTAGGAGTGGTGCTAACAGGAAAAATAATTCTGATCTGCTGTATAGGATATGAAATATCTACATGGGGATTTCAATAATTTTCATAATTCATTTCATAAGGAAAAAGATGAATGTCCAGTTCAAAAATAAATTAAGCTAGGTATAAACCAGAACATCTTAATTTTTGTGGTATTTTATTTCAGTTTATTTTTGGTTTGTTGTTTCTGATTATTAAGGTATCTGAAAAACTTCCTGGTGTTAAAAGAGTAATGAGAAAACTAGGTTCTTCAAAATGGCGTTCTTCCTGCTTTTCCTTTCCCAGAATTCCAGTTCATTGCCCAGCTGAAGTACCAGCATGCAACACTACATTATGAAATATGCAGACACAGCACATAAATTCCAATTTATAGGCAGTTTCTTAGACCTTATGTGTAAATTGTGTTGTTCTGGGATATCAGCTGGACTTAACTGAAGCAAACATTCAACACTACATCTTTTTTAAACAGTGTTTCTCATTATGAGTAGCTAGGAGTTTTGTACCCATGTTTCGGAACTGGTCAGGAATCTTTTGTGGTGGTGTTCTGTGTCTGATCAGGAGATTTTCAGTGGTGTTTTGCCTGTGTCATGGTTTAACCTCAGTTGGCAACTGAGCACCATGCAGCCGCTCGCTCACTCCCCCCCACCTGGTGGGATGGGGGAGAGAATTGGAAGAGCACAAGTGAGAAAAACTCATGGGTTGAGATAAAAACAGTTTAATAATTGAAATAAAATGATAATAATAATAATATGATAATAATAATAATACACAAAGCAAGTGATGCACAGTACAATTGCTCACCACCCGCCGACCGATGCCCAGCCAGTCCCCGAGCAGCGGCCCCCCCCCCCCGCCCCAGCGGCCCCCCCGGCCAGCTTTCCCCAGTTTGTGTACTGAGCATGATGTCACATGGTATGGAATGTCCCTTTGGCCAGTTTGGCTGTGCCCCCTCCCAGCTTCTTGTGCACCTGCAGCCTTCTCAGTCGACAGAGCATGGAAAACTAGAAAGTCCTTGGCTAGTGTAAACATTACCTAGCAACAACTAAAACATGGGTGCGTTATCAACATTGTTCCCATCCTAAATCCAAAACACAGCACTGTACCAGCTACTAGGAAGGAAATTAACTCTATCGCTGCTGAAACAAGGACAGCCTGTCAGAAAATGACAGTTTGTTGAAGTCACATTGCTTGCTGATTTCAATGAATCCTGTCTGATAATGAAAGTTAACCTCATTTCCCTGACTTCTTGGCTGCCTGCCTACCTGACCATCTTAGAGTCTGTCTAAGACAGAAGAACTTCCAAGCTTAGTGTCTAACTACTTCCCAGGAAGGATGGTGTGAGACAGGATGCCTGAAATTTCCAAATTCTTTGGATACTTTGCATTGCAAGCAGCCAATTCCATGATGCAATGTTGGATGTAAGATTCCTGTTTGACTACGTCTATTTAAAGGCCCCCTCTTCACCCAGTTTGGAGTCGTACTCTCCTAGACATTTTGAAATATCTCATTCCCTGCCCTGCTCGCCCCCCCCCCAAATAAAAAGTTAATAATTAGACTGATTTCTCTACTGTTATTTTACTTATAACTTAAACTGCTGTAAGGTAGCTATTTTCTGTGTGAGTTTTCCCTCACGTGCTGGATTTTGTAAGCATATTCTTTTTATTTCTTAAGTTCTTAAAAAAGCTATAACCTTTTGCCCATATTCTGTGATGATTTTTATAAACAAAGGTCAGATATAAAATAGATATACCAAAAATGTTTCCTTTTATAAACTTTATACTTTACATTGTTTTTCATGCCTACATCTCAAAAGTTATGTGTATAGGAGAATAATAATTGCTGGGTTTTTTTTCCAAATAAGGAAGTGGTGATATGGATAAGTGACTTGACTTATGTTGCAGAACAGATTGGTATAGAGTTGAACAGAAAGAGTCTAAAGCCTATCTCTATGTAGGATACTACAGAAATGTAGCTACTATAAAGCCACAAAAATAGCAGGTAGCAATATTTCATATTCATCAGAAAAGTTAAGTACTACAGAAAAAAGATCAGATAAAATTGTTGACCTTTGTATTTTTTTTTTTTTTCAGTAAAGCAAAATCAAAAGAAAGATGAAATTCCTGTGAGATCTGGAATCACATTTCTGGAAGCTCAGTCAAACTATACTATTCACCTTGAAAGAAATGGAATTTGACTTTTTCTTTCTGTGTAAGTCATTGTCCCTGGTAATAATGATTTCTTAGCAGATAGCCAGTCAAAAGATTAATAGAATTAAAATCTTTGTAAAATAAGCCTGTTCTCACTGACAGCTAACTTGTTTTTTTCCCCTTCCTTTTGGAAGACAGTAAACAGAAACAAAGCCTGCAGCAGTACAAAGATAGCTAGCACATTAAAGAGGGATTAGCTTCAGGAGGCTATGACAGATGTAAAGTGCTTTGCACACATTGCTATGTGATGTTCAACATATGTTGTCAATTAAAAATTGCTTAAGAAATATTTAACAAGGCAAAGCTAACATACCCCTAGTTTGTAAGAATATATTGAGCTTATGCATCACTGCTCCTCATTTTATTTTTTCAGTTTTGCTGTGAACTGAGGAGAACCTTGTATAACGTGACTCTCAACTAGTTTATGTTTTAAAGTAGCACTTTAATTCAATATATTGGAAAACAGCATTAATTTAATCTTTTAGTAAATGATGACTGGATAATTTAGCAGGCAGAGGACCTGTTAAACTAGTTAAAATTAGTTTTCTGCAGTAAAGAATCATTCACTACATTTGTAAAAATAGGTACCTACCTGCATTCAAGACATCATAGGCTTTGGCACATTCTTTACCTAGATTTTGCTAATGCAAATTGCTGGGAAATTTTCTTCGTAAACACCAAGGCATATGACACAAGTTCCTAGATTAAATAGTTATTTTATCATCTTCCTTATCTACTACACTTAAATCTTTCCCCATGCAAGTAATCTGCCATCCTTATTTTTATTTTTTCTTTTTTTTTTCTGAAATGATATTTTGTGCCCTATTCAACCCCCAAATAACTACTAGACACTATTCTCTGTCTTCTCCCCAAAATACAAGTGCCTTTCTACACAACTGTACTGCAAAGCCTCCATTCAAGAAAATAGCAAAATTCTTGATGAACTCTGATGCCTCAAGATCTCTTCACAAAAGATGTGCTCCTAATGTTAGGAAGCTCCTGAAAGCACCATTGCTTTTCCTATGACCACAAATGAAGAGCCTTTTACCCCTAAGAGAACAGAGGTTTGTAGTCACTTATGAAAAATACTGCTTATGGCTTGTGGAGTGTATGTTAACTCCTGTGTGGAGGAATGTGTGGAAGAAGACAATAGGCCCACAGAGGTTTTGCAGTATCTGGCCATTCCCACTGATTGCTGAAGAAATTGCCACAACGAATTAACCTTTCAGTTAAAACCTGTAGTTCCGCTGGTAGCAATATTGTTGCCTTGAATCCCCTTTTATGGAATTCTATTTCCAACAGGAAAATATGACAGTGTTTAAAAAATAAAAGTTACAGTGTTTACTCCAAGAAACTTTGTACTTCTTAAACACATATTGCAGGCTGCTGCATACATCATCTGCCAATCAAATGTCAGCCCAACTCCTACTTCCCTTTGAATAAGCTATAAAAGTACTCAAGAGGTATTCAGAGAACTGTGAACTGTATGTGCCCTTAAAATACGTTGTTGATGTGGGAATTCTGGCTAAATTGCTGTGGTGATGGATGCTTGACTATAAGTTGAACTATTAACAAAGAAAAGTTGAAACATATACTCAAATATTGCAATATATTCTAATTTAAAGAAACAGTATAGGACAGAGATTTCTGCCTGTGAGAGACAGAAGAAGGCATGGAAGAGGGAATAAGATTGGTTTTCTGTATATATGAAACTGGAACTACTGAGTAATTTGTACTTTGTTCTACTACCTTTGTTCTTGATCTTTATTTTTCTCCCTGCTCCTTTTTTGAATAAGTACTATGAGATTATAAGCATAAATAAAAAATGTTACATGTGTATTCCATTAATCCTAAGAACTGGTAGATCATAGAATCATAGAATCATTAAGGTTGGAAAAGACCTCTAAGATCATCGAGTCCAACCGTCAGCCCAACACCACCATGCCCACTAAACCACGTCCCTAAGTACCACATCTACACGTCTTTTAAGTACCTCCAAAGATGGTGACTCAACCACTTCCCTGGGAAGCCTGTTCCAATGTTTAACCACTCTTTCAGTAAAGAAATCTTTCCTTATGTCCAATCTAAACCTCCCCTGACACAACTTGAGGCCATTTCCTCTCATCCTATTGCTAGTTACTTGGGAGAAGAGACC